>NC_138063.1:38310164-38406052 GCF_964194185.1 Rhinolophus hipposideros
TAGCCTACTACTGAGGAGGAGCCCAGCTAATATGCATCGATCTAAATTAGGTTATAAACAATCCACATGGAAATATCAATGGTAGACATATACATGAAAAAATAACCAACAGAAAAGAACTAATCCAGATATACCATTTTAGAACTAACTAAAAGTACTAAATCTTTGAGAAACAGATCCAATGAAAAAGCTGATATAATCAAAGTACTGCTGAAGTGATAAAAAACCTTTCATAAAATAACAAAATTATATTGTAAACTCTTATTATAACTTCCTATTTTCCTAATGCCTCAGCATCCCCATGAACAGGCTCTAAGCACCCCATCCAGGAGACCAGATGCACTGGTGTAATAAGGTTGGTCCCTGCTACAAGTTCCCCTTCCTGCCCTCCCAACTGTGACCTAGTGATATTCAAGCACACAAATGAAATCCCTTTGCCCTTTCGCTTGTGTACTCCACACCAGCCCTCAATTAAGGTACTTGCCCCTGAGTCCTCACTCTCTGTCAGCTCCCCACCTGTTTGGTTGAGCCCCTCATATGGCCCCCTGAATGGCATGCCATGCCATGCCTCCCTCTTCTAGGACCTGTGAGTCTCTTCCAGTTTCACACACCTCTCCAAGGTATTATTCTGCATCTACATCTGATCTTCAAAGAATCCCATTCTAAAGAACATAATTGTTTCTTACAACACAATAGTAGATACCAGTAGGCGTAAATTCATACCTTTTGGCCCAATAATCTCCTTAGTACTTATGTTAAAGGAAAAAAAAAACACTAGAGTTTGAGATAATCAGTTCAGAGGTCATCAAGAACTGTTTCCAGAGTCAGATAGAGACCTCAGCTCAAATGCCCCCTTCGCTGCATATTAGCAGAAATCATTCAAGTATCTTACTTAACCTCTCTAAATATTCCACATATTCATAACGGAGATAACACTTCCATATAGAGTAGTCACAAAGATGAAACAAGATGATAGACGGAGAGCACCTAAAAAGAGTCAAGCACATTAAATGCTCAATAAATGGTAGCCATTATTGGGGGGAAAACCCTACGTTTAATATCAGGCTCACTGCTCACTATCTCTGTTAGACAAAAAGAACGGGAATAGTGTGGTTAAATAAAAGAGGGTTTGAGTTATAGCATGGGATTTCATAGAACATGCTCCACGGAGATGCGTCCTCACACAGCAAAGGAAGTGTGACAGTGGTCCCAGGACCATGGATCTTCTGATTGTATCATATATGGCATGCTCAGAAGCTACAGGCCTACTAAAGTGTTAGAACAATCTACAGAAGGCACAGAAGAAGGACAAACTCAGAGGTGACATTCTATGAAGATGGAATCCCGTCCTCCATCCTCCAAGACTCAGTATACTCACTGAATCAAAAATTTCTATACAGTACTTATCTTAAAAATTTCTATACAGTACTTACAGTACTTATCTCTTCATGGGACAAATATATGAAGAACCAAGGAATCAAGGAGCAGCGGGATGAATGAAAGGACATACCATCATTCCCAAAGACCCACCAGGGGACTCTGTGCTTCCCATTTCTACTCACAGAGGTGACACTTTCACCGAAGGACATAGTAACAGTCCCTATAAACTAGACACCATGGCGGCCTCCTGAGCACGTCAGATTCCTTGCGTCCAGGGATGAGCAGGAAAAAGAAGAGTCATTACCATGACAGGTGTAACTGACCAGACATCTGGAATAGGAGGGGTTGCTATTACCCAAAAGAGGCCGAGGGGAGTATGTACGGTGATTCCAGGTGACTCACTTAAGTGCCTCTTGGTATTTCCTTGCCCGTTTGTGATGACAAATGGACAAGTACAGCAACTCCTGCTTCAAAAGAGCATGGTGACTAGGACCTCATATCCTTTAGGGTTGTAGGTGTGACCACGCTATCAGTTAAGCTACCATGACCAGCAGAGTTGGTAGTTGAGGGTGAGGGGAATCTGGAATGTATAATGGAGGAGAGAGACGATGAGTGTCACTTGCAGCAGTGGGGAAGAACTGTAGTTCATCCTACTACTTTCCTCTCCCTTCTTTCCCCAAGGTAGTAATCCACTGGAATCCCAAAAGAGCCGGTCTTCAACATGCATGAGGAAGTAAATCCCGTAACGCAAGGAGTATAATGTGATATATTATGACAGGAGAGAGGTGTGTTTCCCAAGCTGTTGGGAATGCTATCAGCCTACAGTTGCCAGTTCCTTCAGGTTTTTTTCTCAGCTGCAGAGAATTATCTTTCCCAAGAGCATAACTCTCCCTGGAGAGTCCACATCCAATGACTGATCACAAAGGGAAATCAAGGCCCTGCCAATCACACTGACACACAGTGGGACAACTCTGACAAGCCATATTTGCTCCAAAGTTCTCCATTTGACTGGCTGAGGCTTTATTGGGCCTGCATCTAGTTCTAATTCTTACTTGCTCTCCTTCCCTTCCACAGGTTATCAATCCCTAATATCCCATACACCAAAATTCTGTGCCAGCACCTGCTTCTACACAGTACAACACATGGTTATTTGATGCATTCGTATTAATTTAATAGATTCAAATAAAACTGATATCCCAAGACCATGTTTATCTTGTGTTTCCCATTCTGCCAACAGTTTCCAGTTTGGCAAGTGTCCTCATATCTCACTGAATTGCTCTCTTCAGTGCCAGTGGCTTATATATCAGGCAGGAAGTAGCAAAATAATAAAGAAAGATGAGAGAATAACCAGTGCGCACAGTTCAGTCCCAACTTACTTGTACTGAGGAAGGCTTCGGAACAGTGGTTACCATAGTAGTTCCTATTTGTGTCAATTTTTTACCAGGAGCCACTGCCATGTTCTTGCTTAATTGCGAATTAGAATTCTGGGGGGGTTGGTGGAATAATACAATCATCAGTATTAGTAATTAAAATCAATCAGTACTGTGGCAAACATTAAAACACTATACCATAGCAAATTTCTTTGTTATAACTGGTTTTATAATCTTATAGATTATATGCATGTTCTCTGCTATGAATCTAACTGGTCAACTGGCCAGTTGAAACTCATTTCATATTTCTGAGGAGGCAACTAATCTAACGAATAAATATCACAGTATTTCAGCATTAAAATCCTTAACTTGACTCTTTGGCTCATGTAGAAAACACAGATTCTTATTTAAAATCTAATTATAAACAAAATATGCTAACCTATCTTCTCAACCCACAACAGTTAGATAAAGCAAACTAGAAAGGGAAGGAGTAGCTATCGTTAACAGATACAGTAACAGAGAAAATGACTGAGAACCAAGAATCAAATTAGAAGAGCACAAAATGGGGGATGGGAGGATTTAAACTGGCAACTATGATCTTACCAGAGAATACAGTGCAATCTTTCTTTAGGATAAGCTTGATTCATCAAGAAAATGCTATACTTTATTCAGCATTTTCTGTTTAACCAAAGAAAGATGCCCATAAAAACACTTTTTAAATTCTGGCACACAGATAAGCTTCAGGTACCCAGAAAGATTATCATGTATATAAAATAAATCATTTCTTAACAATGCCAAATTAATAAAATGTTACAGCAGAGTTGTGAATTTCTTAAAGGTAATTCCTATAAGATATGGATAAAAATGAATATTCTAAAGTGTAGTCTTAATATTCTGTCACAAATTAAAATTGAAACAGAGTAGTTTTCTTTCCATTTAGAGAAGCAAATAGCCCTTGAACACTCCCTTGAGGACTACAAAATCTTTGAGTAAGAAGATTCAATTTTTATTATTTTAGCAATTACCAAATGACAAAACCAAACATCTTGATTAAATTGACCTATTCAAAGAAAATAACTTAATTCAAAAAGTTGAGCAGAATCATCCTTTCGATTATTTTTACTGGCAAATACATACATGTTTACATGAACACAATACCTGGAAAACTAAAGAAGATGGAAAAAACTTTAAGGTATATTACCGGCATTGTACAGATTTTGACTGTTTGAGTATTCGTTGGTACAGCTGGCCTTGAAATTATGTTCCTGGTGGTCTCACCTCTTGTTACAGCTTGCTGAGGAGATACCAACATCAAATGACCACTGCTACTCTTGATCAAAACCGTTCCTATAGTTAAAAGGAAAAACACACAAAAAAGTGACCTCAGCTAATGAAGCATAATAATACATTTCTTCTCCCATTCCTCTCAACACTGTAAATGGTTGGAACAAGTTAGTTGTATTATACCTACTGAACTCCATGTCTACTAATTATCACACATAATGTGAAAAAAAATGTTTTTACTCAAAGCTACTTAAAATATTAAAAGTCTATAGCAGACATACCGTACATTCAAAAAATAGAAAAAAAAAAGGTAGACAGGAAAAATGTATCACACAACAGCAACCATAAGAAACCTGAAATGGCCATACTAACAACAAACAAAATAGACTAAAACAAAAAATGTTACCAGAAATAAAGAGGGGCATTTTATATTTGATAAAACAGCTAATGGATCAGGAAGATATAACAATTCTAAAAATATATGCACCAAACAACAGAGCCCCAAACATATGAAACAATGGCTGACATAAATTAAGAAAAAAACTGACAATTCAATAATAATTCTTGGGAGACTTCAATATCCCCACTTTAAATAAAAGCCAGACAACTAGATAGATCAACAAGAAAATGAAATACTTGAACACTGTAAATCAACTAGACCTAAAACACATCTATAGAATACACCACCCGACAACAGCATTCTTCTTAAGTGTATATGGAACACTTAAGATTGACCAAATACTAGGCCATAAAATGAGCCTCAATAAATTTAAAAGGATTGAAATCATACAATGTATGGTCTCCTACAATAAATTGAAATTAAAAATCAAAAAGCAATTGGGGGAACTCACAAATATGTAGAAATTAAACAACACACTCCTAAGTAGCCAGTTGGTTAATGAAGAAATCACAAGGGAAATTGGAAAATACTTTGAGATGAGTGAAAATAAAGACACAACATACCAAGATTTATAAGATACAGCTGAAGCAGTATTTACAGGAAAATTTATAGTTGTAAATGCCTGTATTTAAAAAGATTCATTAACTTAACCTTCCACCTTAAAACACTAGGGGGAAAAAGAGCAAAATAAAAACTAAAGCCAAGCAGAAGAAAGGAAATTAATGATTAGAGAAGAGATAAATACAGTCATACTTCATTTTATTGCACTTCACTTTACTGCACTTCATAGATATTGTACATTTATTTATTTATTTATATTTAAGGAGGGCGCAGCTCACAGTGGCCCATGCGGGGACAGAACTGGCAACCTTGGTGTTTTCATCACCATGCTCTAACCAACTGAGCTAACCGGCCACCCCCTAGATATTTTGCTTTTTACAAATTAAATGTTTTTGCCAATCCTGTGTCCAGCAACTCAATTGGTACCATTTTTCCAACAGCATTTGTTCACTTCATGTGTATGTCACATTTTGGTAATTCTCCCAATATTTCAAACTTTTTCATTATTATTATATTTGTTCTGGTGATCTGTGATCAATTATCTTTGATGATACTATTGTAATTATTTTGGGGCACCACAAACCATACCCATGTTGGATGGCAAACTTAAATCAATAAATGTGTGTGTTCTGACTGCTCCAGACTAGCTGGCATTCCCTCATCTCTATCCCTCTCCCTGAACCTCTCTATTCCCTGAGACACAACAATATTCAAATCAGGCCAATTAATAACCCTACAATTGCCTGTAAATATTTAAGTGAAAGGAAGAGTCCCATGTCTCTCACTTTAAATAAAAAGCTAGAAATGATTAAGCTTATGAGGAAGGCATGTCAAAAGCCAAGACAGGCTAAAAAACTAGGCTTCTTGTGCCAAATAGTTAGCCAAGTTGTGAATGCAAAAGAAAAGTTCTTGAAAAAAATTAAAAGTACCACTTCAGTGAACACACAGATGACAAGAAAACTGAACAGTATTATTGCTGATATAGAGAAAAGTTTTAGTGGTCAAGATAGAAGATCAAACCAACCACAACATTCCCTTAATACAAAGCCTAATCCAGAGCAAGGACTTCTCTTCAATTCTATGAAGGCTGAGAGAAATGAGGAAACTGCAGAAGAAAAGTTTGAAGCTAGCAGATTGGTCCATGAGGTTTAGGGAAAGAAACCACTCTCGGTAATATAAAAGTGCAAGGTAAAACAGCCAAGTGCTGATACAGAAGTGGCAACAAGTGACCCAGAAGACCTAGCTAAAATAATTAATGAGGGCGGCTACACAAAACAGCAGGTTTGCAATGTAGATTAAACAGCCTTATATTGGAAGATGATGCCATCTAGGCCTTTCATAGCTAGAGGAAAAGTTAATGCCTGGTTCTAAAGCTTCAAAGGACAGGCTGACTCTCTTATTTAGGGGATAATGCAGTTGGTGACTTTAAGTTGAAGCCAATGTTCATTTATCATTCCAGAAATCCTAGGCCCTTAAGAATTATGCTAAATCTTCTTTGCCTGCGCTTTATAAATGAAACAAAAGGCCTGGGTGACAGCACATCTGTTTAACACGTGGTTTACTGAATATTTTAAGCCCACTGTTGAGACCTACTGCTCAAAAAAATATTCCTTTCAAAAAATTACTACTTCCTGATTACACACCCGGTCACCCAAGAGCTCTGACGGAAATGTACAATGAGAATGTTGTTTTCATGCCTGTTAACACAATATCCACTCTGCAGCCCACGGATCAAGGAGTAATTTCAACTTTCAAGTCTTATTATATAAGAAATACATTTTGTAAGGCTGACATATATAGTTATTCCTCTGATGGATCTGGGCAAAGTATATTGAAAACCTTCTGGAAAAGATTCACCATTCTAGATGCTATTGACACATTCATGATTCATGAGGTCAAAATATCAACATTAACAGGAGTTTAGAAGAAGTTGATTCCAACTCTCATGGATGACTCTGAGGGTTTCAAGAAGACTTCAGTAAAGAATGTACTGCAGATGTGGGGGGAAAAGCAAGAGAACTAGAATTGGAAGTGGACCCTGAAGATGTGACTGAATCACTGCAATCTCACAATAAAACTTTAATGGATGAGGAGTTACCTTTTACAGATGAGCAAAGAAAATATTTTTTTGAGATGGAATCTACTCCTGCTGAAGATTATTGAAATGACAACAAAAGATTTAGAACATTACATAAACTTAGTTGATAAAGCACCAGCAGGGTTTGAAAGGACTGACTCCAATTTTGAAAGAAGTTTTACTGTGGGTAAAATGCTATCAAACAGCATGGCATGCTAAGGAAGTCAACTGATACAGCAAACTTCAATGTTGTTTTATTTTAAGAATTGTCACAGCCACCCCAGCCTTCAGCATCCAACACGCTGATCAGTCAGCAGTCATCAACATTGAGGCAAGACCCTCCATCGGCAAACAGATTACAACTCGCTGAAGGCTCAGATGATGGTTAGCATTTTTCAGCAATAAAGTATTTTTAAATTATGTTATCACACACTAATAGACTACAGTATAATGTAATTTTTACATGCACTGGGAATCCAAAAGATTCGTGTGGCTTGTATTATTGAGATATTCACTTCATTGTGGTGGTGGTATCTCCAAGATATGTCTATAGAATAGAGAATTGAAAAAAAAAAAACACGAGAGAAATCAAAACAAAAGTTGGTTCTTTGAAAAGATCAACAAAACTGACAAACCTTTACTATTAATAGATTGACTACGAAAAAAGGGGAGAAGGCTCAAACTACTAAAATCAGGAACGAAAGAGGAGACATTACTACTAAACTTGAAGAGAATTATAAGGGAATACAAGGAACAATTGTAAACCAATAAATTAGATAACAGATGAAATTTACAAATTCCTACAAACACACAAACCACTGAAACTGACTCAAGAAAACGGGCAACCTGAATACACCTCTAACAAAGAGACTGAACTAGTAATCAAAAAAGTACCCACCGGAAAATCCCAGGTCCATAGGGCTTTACTGGAGAATTCTAACAAATATCTAAGGAAAATTAATGCTAATCCTTCACCAACTCTTCCAAAAAATAGGAGGGAATATGTCTCAACTCATTCTGTAAGGTTTGTTTATTACTCTAATGCCAAAACCAGACAAAGACATCACAAGAAAACTAGAGACCCACATGCCTTATGAATATAGATTAAAAAATTCTCAACGAAGTACTGGCAAACTGAATCCAGCATCATATAAAAAGTGTGATATTCTATCTACCAAGTGATATTTATCTCAGTATGCAAAGTTGGTTTAACATGTGAACATTAGTGTAAAACACCCTATCAATAGAATAAAGATCCAAAAAATCCACATGATCATCTCAATATAGATAAAGAAAAAGTATTTGAAAAAATCTGACACCCCTTTTATCATGATAAAAATATTCAACAAAATAGGAATAAAAGGAAACTTCCCCAGTCTGATGGAAGGAAATCTACAAAACGAACACAACTAACATCACAACTAACATCATACTTAATGGTGAAATACTAAATGCTCTCTCCCTACGCAGGAACAAGACAAAGATATCTACAGTGAAGAATGAGACAAGGATACCTACAAGCATCACTTCAGTTCGGCATTGTACTGAGAATTCTAGCCAGGGCAATTAAGCAAGAAAATCAAATAAAACGCATCCAAATTAGAAACAAAGACGTGAAACTATCTATTCACAGATAATATAATGTTGTATATAGAAAATCCTAACAAATCCACGAAAAAAACTATTAAAAGTAATAAGTTCATCTAGGTAGCCAAATAGAAGATCAATATATAAAAACTAACTGTATTTCTATATATACTTGCAATGAATAAGAAAACAATTCAATTTACAAAGGATCAAAAAAAGAATAATATGCTTAGGAACAGATTTAACAAAATAAATACAAAACGAATACCCTAGAAACTACAAAATGTTGGAAAGAAACTGAAGAAAATTGAAATAAATGGAAAGACAATCCACGTTTGTGGATTGAGAGACTTAATACCTAACTTGAATGATTGTTAAAGGGATCAAATGAGACAACACATTTGAAAGGATTTTTGTATTTTAAAGTTAGTAGTAGTTATTATTAATGCCAAAAGGTCCACAATCCAAACTCCTCAACTAAGTACTCAAAATATCACTGAGAGGTAATAGTTGAGTAGTTGCGAATAGACAATACAGTAATTTCCCCCCTTATCCATAGTTTCACTTGCTGCAGTTTCAGTTACCCAAGGTCAACTGCAATCCAAAAATATTAAACAGAAAGTTCCAGAAATAAACTATTCCTAAATTTTAAATTGCGTGCCATTCTGAGTAACATAAAATCTCACGCCTTCACGCTCTGTCCTGTCTGAAATGTTACTCATCCCTTTGTCCAGCATATCCACGCTGTATATGCTACCCGTCCATTAGTCACTTAAGTAGCCATCTCAGTTAAGAGATCAATTGTCACCATATAGCTGTGATTGTGTTCAAGGAACCCTTATTTTACTTAATACTAGTCCCAAAGCACAAGAGTAGTGATGCTGGCAATTCAAATATGCCAAAGAGAAGCTGTAAAGTGCATGTACGTATAGGAAAAAATATAGGATATATCGGGTTCAGTACTATCTATGGTTTCAGGTATCCACTGGGGTTCTTGAAACATATCCCCCCTCAGATAAGGGGGGACTACTGTACTGAGAATAAAATAACTAGCTCACCTGAACTCTGGATACTCTTCTGACGGAAGTGCTTATCTATCCCAAAAGCCCAATTCCAATGGGCAACAACCTAGCACTTATACACACATATATAAAGGAAACTGAACATTATCTCTTTTCTGAAGACCAGTTACCAAGTCTCTTTGAATCCAATCCTGATAAACATCTGAGATTTACCTTTTCCAATAATAAAAAGATAGCCAGCTTTCCCTATTTATCTTAGACATTTTAAAAGAAAATAACCATGCATTAGGTTACAAAGCACCTTTCCTCTAAAACTATAAAGGTATTAAAAGTGTAAAGTGGTCCACTGTCCACTTTCTAATCTGGTACATAATTTAACATACTCTACTTTTCCGCCCAGGGAGCTGCTTTGTCCCAAGAAGTCTTTCCTACTTTGTCTTGGTGGCAAGCTGAAGTGGATGTTCTGGTTTCCTTCATATTCAAGAAAGGATAGCAGATCCATACAGATGTAAGAGCCCGAAAGACTTTAGAATTTGTCAATTATAATTTAATACCTATACATAAATGCCTAACTGGTGGTGACATTATAGTCTCTACTCAAAGAATTCCAGGGTCAGGAAGGTGGAGATGTACAAATGTCACTCCTGCACAATCAGACAAGAAATACAAAGTTTTTTCTTAATATGGAACTAAAATGTGCTTCCATTAATATTCACAGATGTGAAGGTCCCTTGTACAATCACATAAAATAAGTCCACTTTTCATTTCCACAGGACAGTCCTTTAAACACTTAAAAGGTAGCTAACATATCCTAAGTTGTTTCTTCCGCAGGCACCATGGGCTCAATTCCTTTAATTTTTCAAAAGTCATAATTTCCCCTACTGAGCTTAAAGTCACTTAAATTTCCTTCTTCCCCTCACTCCCATAATTCTTTGAGTAAATGAAAGAAAAATTAAATCAATAAGTAAATTTTTATCCCAGCTTCTCCTGTTAGTTATGAGACAGCTCTCCTATCCTCCATTTACACAGCTGATTTGTCCAAACGGAGCTTACCTCTATTAAATTTCATCTTTTAAAAATGGGACCATAAGATTTCAGGTGATTTTTACCTTTTTTCTTTTTTTTCAACTTTCTGTATCTCTGGTTGTTTTATTTACATACATACATACATATATATATATATATACATATATATGTATATATATATATATATAAGTATTCGTTTACAAAAATTAAAGGATTGTTGAAGAAAAATTAAGCTTAGGGTAATCTAAGGAAATTCTAGAAATCTATTTGGTTTCCAGGAGAGGAATTGTGTCTATCTTATTTACCACTATATTCATGGTACTTAGCATAGAACCTAGCATATAGTTAGCACTGTACTGTATGACTAAATAAAAAAGAAATTAACTTTAAAATACTCGTATTTCCTTGATCTAGAAATTTGAATTCTTGTTAACTGTCCCAAGAAAATAATCAAGATGCATACCATAACCTACATGCAATTAATTTGGTTTATTTTTATTTATAAATAACTTTTTAAACACAAAAACATAAGTAATCTAAATGGACAAGTAGAGAAATGATCAAACAATGGACAATGCAGCCATTAAAATTAGACTTTCGAGGTTACAACATACAAAACCGTCACTACACGATGGTAAGTGAAAGGCAGTATATAAAAACTATAGCATAGAATCCCAATTGCATGCATACATTTTTTGTTTTTCCCCCAAAGAAACTAAAAGCTTTTGGGGAATTAAATGTTCTATATTTTGATTGCAGTTCTATATTTGATTTGATACCTTTGTCAAAATTTTCAAAACTCACTGTAAGTGGGTTCCTTTTTTTAATAACAAAAATTGTAGCTCAATACAGTTGACATAAAAATGGAGACTAAAAAAATACAACACAAAATATTTTGGGGCAATTTTTTTGTTTTCCAAATTTTTTACAACAAATTTTCAATTAAAAAAATGGGGGTGGGTAAGCATTAAGGTTATTTAAATGCTCATCCTTTTAAACTACTGAGAATTTGGTGGGTGCTTATACATTATTAGATTAATAGCAACTACAGGGTACCTGGAGCTAAGTGCTACACAGGCGCCTTAAATATTCAGGAACTTCTCTGCTATATAGCATTGTATTCCACACAAATGGTGTTCCCCAGAGTTCTGTACAAATAGGCCTGTATACTCATTTTATTTAATCCTTATGATACTTCTATGAAGAAGCTATGATCCACTATTTAGATAAAAAAAAGTGATGTTCAGGATGAGGTTGATAAATTTGCCCAAGATCACAAAGCTATTAAGTGGCAGAGCTGGTATTCAAATCCAGGTCTGTTGATTCCAAGGCCAATATTCTACCCTATATTGCTACACTCCACTACTCTCCCAAAAGGCGAAGTCTCCAAGTCCCTCGTTATTTATAAACTTGATTAGCACAACACCTCATCCATACACTGTGGCCTAAACCTTACTCTGTGAACTAAACCTTCCTAGCTACTATATAGTAGTATATACTTACTTCCCTTCAAGGTAACAAAATCCCACTTAGGCATAGTTATTCAATAAGTAACAAATTTACATATAATCATCCAACCCACATTTCTCTATATTCAAATTCTTTCTCTCTGCACTCAATTTAAAGACTCCTCTTACCATTAATTAAAGTTAAGTTTAGAAAATGACTTCTTAGATTCCATGGGAAGCTTTTTAAAATTAAGTATTAAAAATATTAACATTGATTATATATTTAAACAATCTTTTGGGGGTAAAATTTAGCAATACCTTTAAAATATTACCGTTTGAACCAACAATTCCACTTCCAGCATCCTATAACATGTTTACAAAACTGCACAAAAATATACAGAAAAAGATGCTTGTTATAGCATTACGTGTAATAACATAAAATAGTGCATACAATATCAATGTCTATGAACAGGAAAGTGTTCCAAAAATGATGGTGCGTTGATATAAAGGACTACTAAGCAAGTCAAAAAATGAGGACAGGGTTGGCCCGATGGCTCAGGCAGAGCTCCATGCTCCTAACTCCGAAGGCTGCCGGTTCGATTCCCACATCTTCCCACATGGGCCAGTGGGTTCTCAACCACAAGGTTGCCAGTTCAATTTCTCGAGTCCCGCAAGGGACCGTGGGCAGCGCCCCCTGCAACTAAGATTGAACACGGCACCTTGAGCTGAGCTGCCGCTGAGCTCCGGGATGGCTCAGTTGGTTGGAGCACGTCCTCTCAACCATAAGGTTGCCGGTTCCGTAAGGGATGGTGGGCTGCTCCCCCTGCAACTAGAAAACGGCAACTGGACCTGGAGCTGAGCTGTGCCCGCCACGACTAAGACTGAAAGGACAACAACTTGGCGTGGAAGAGTCCTGGAAGTACACACTGTTCCCCAATGAAGTCCTGTTCCCCTTCCCCAATGAAATCTTTTTTTAAAAAAAATGAGTACAATTTATAGGTACTAACATGAAAGAGATACAACAAATTATTGATAGCAATACTCTGGTGAAGTGGGTATCATGTTTCAGTAATTGTTTTTTTACATAAACATATACCACTTTTGTAAGCAGAATAAACAAAGAAATTAAAAATAAAACATTCTGATATGTGTGATGGCCCTTGGAATCCCTTAAGGGCTGCAGCCTGATTGCCCCCTACTCTCCTCCGTATACTCATGCATGTATTCAAATACTTAATTAAGTGCCTTCCGTGCCAAGCAACACACTAGGCCCTGGGGATAATAAAGTCAGCAACATAGCATCCCTACCTTTGTGGAACTTACAGTCAAAAAGGGAAGCAACAAAACTAAAGTGTGAGAAGTATGATGGTTAAAGTACAAGAGTGCAAGTGAGAACACAAAATAGGAGAACCTATCCTAGCCTTGAAGAGTAGCTGGAAAAGAGTGCCAGCACTTTCTCCTGAGGGATGACTATCCATAGAATGAATGATGCCATTGACACTATCTGGTTAAGCTGATTCCACAGCCTTTGAAATCCAAACAGCCTGTGGCGCATATGGTGAGCACTGAAAAGAAGAGCCTCTCACTTCATGAAGTCTAATAGTACTGTGACAACTGTGAAAGCTGATGATCATGGAATATCCCTTTGATAAAGCCAGAGTGGAAACAAGAACCACCAGCTTATCCAGGAACTGGTTCAGGGATTTGAGAAAGCAGATGCAAACTTTATGCCATATCTCAGCACGAAGGAGTTGATGAAAAAGGACCTCAAACTGTCTCACAAATAACTTTCACAAACTTCTGTACAGTATGACTGTCAAACAGAATTTACCACAGTTTATGACAAAAAAGGAATACTCAAGTCCTTGATCGTCACTCTCAAACAAATGATAGGAGAGACACAGAATACCAAAAACAGAAAGAGTCACAGTCTGGCCTAAAGTCCCACAAGTTCACTAAAAGAAAGACTGGACAGGTTGCCAAAAACATTTAACAGAAGAATAATTTCCAGAGCTTCACTTAGCTTCTTTCATTTCTACACAAAGCCCCCTCCTTTTTATTTCCAGCCCCTGCTCCCTAGAAAAACCTGTGGTGTATATTTATATTTTTTAAAACAAGTTCTGTTCATAGAGGAAATTCTGAAGAGAATCAAACACTTAAAGTATACATTATCTTAAAAAAAGAAGAGCTGACTTCTATATAATTAAAGCATCCTTGAGTAATCAACTGCTAATGCTCAGAATATAAAAGAAATGGTAGAAGAATCATAACCTTTTTAAAACGTTACTTTAATCAGAGTCTCCATTTTATTCTTCAACTATTGGTTATCGTATTCTGCACCAATGAGAATACTAATGTTAGTATGCTCTTCTGCCACACATCAGCAAAAATTCCCAAAAGCTATTCCCCAAAGCACTTCCCACCTCCTCTGTAACTAACAATTCCTAAAGGCAATTTATCTCCTCTCCTTTAAGCGATCTTATCCATGGTCAGTAGCATGAAATGTTTTAATGTTGCATATTTAGGCTGTGGTCCTAGTTTGCTGTTACTGAGCTCTAGCAAGTTTCAGTTTTGGTTTCTCTGGGTATAAAAAGGTTAGTCTACAAAATTCTGTAGATCACCTTTTAGTACTGATACTCAATGAGGCATGCTGTACACACATGCTAAGTGGTATGCACAGTGTCGTGGAAAAAGTGAAACAGACCTGGATTCGAATTCCCTGACACTTATGAGTTTTGCACTGGGTAAATTCTCTTAGAAAAAGAGGTTATGACTAACAAACTGTAAGAGTGCACCCAGAATGGCAATTTAGAACTGGCAGACAATGTCCACTGGTGCATACATCTTAACAAAACTGAAACAGAACTTCATCAAAAGCGAAGAACATAATGTTCCCACAATATTCATGAACAATTAGAACATTAGCTACAAGAGTCCCCGTCATCTTGCTAGGAGATACTGAGATCTTTTGAATCAAATGGTTTCACTTCTTTACTATCTTGGTGGGTCCAAGTTCCAATTACTGATGAGCGAAAGTAACAGAAGACAGTATCACTGAGTGGAGTTCACTGCAAAGAAGAATGTGAGCTGTACGCTCCCTCCACTAAACTTCCAAGAGACTTTCAGTTGAGGAAAGAAGGTGGAAGCCTCAAATATCCTTCAGCAGATTTATAACATGTAAATGATTACAAAGCAACACCTTTGCAGACATCATGAAAAACAACCCAATAGCGTAGACCCTAGGATAAAAAGCAGTCCCGTACTCATAAACGGTAGCATGCAGACTGCTTCAAATATAACAATCTCATGGCCCTGCTCTATTCGTCAACTTCTGCACTTGCTGCCTGAGAGGGACGCTTATAACCCAAAGTTACGATTATCACACATGCAAAGATTGTGCAGGAAGCAGGATATTTCTAGCACTATAAAGCAGTAAACTTGCTTAAAACGTTGACTTGCTTCAATTTAACATTCTCTTTCAGTCTTAACACCTGAGAAAACTTACACTTTTATTTTACATCGTAATGTACGTAGATATGTATACGTACATGTGCATATATATATATATATATATATATATATATATATATATTAAATCGATCCTTTCTCCACCTGAAAATAAACTTCAGCTATACTCTGTCTTCCTCCAAGGAGGAGCCAGCGCTTCAAAGGCCCTTCTAAACATGCTGCTCCAGCTTTTAGTGTCACTTAGGTGAAAAAATTCTTTCCTGAAATGTGGAAACAAAAACTATGCAGTGAGGGCTCCAAGAGGCCACATTAATCGTAAAGCCAAACCACTGCCCTGCCGAGTCAAGCTTACGAAAGGGTCTCGCGGCCGAGTTTTTTGGAGCTACCAGCAAGAAGGCGCAAGCCGGGGCTGCGACGTTCCCCAGGTCACCGCTGACCGGACCGGCAGGGAAACGGGAAAAGGGGACCCACATACCTGGAGGAAGCTGCAAATTAGCAGGCAGCTGAACTGTGGTGTTGGGGGCTTTCACGGTGACTATCTGAGGAGCAGGGAGACGAGGGCCGCCGCTGAGTTTAGGAAGCGCACTGACAGGAGCCACTTTGGTCACCAGGGTGCCCACGGGGGACCGCAGGGGCTGGGACACCGTGGACTCCACGCTGACACTGACAGGAGCCTTAGTCACAGCGCCCGGCGCCACCGGAGTGCTCTCCACCCGGACCGGCAGAGCCCCGGCAGGGGCCATGGTCAAGGTCCCGGAGGCGCTCACGCCCGCGTGGGGAGCGGCGCCGGCCGGTTCCGTGAGGCCCGCGGGCATCCCCCAGGCGGATCAGCAGCAGCTGCGGCGCTGCCGTTCCGGGAGCAGAGGCGAGCGGAGGCTTGACAAGCAGCAGCCGACTCCAGTGAAGTCCCGGCTCCACAGCATCGCTAGGGAGAGGCGCACGGGCAGCGACACAGAAGTCAGTGATGGGTGCCGCCGGGAAGCGGAACCCGCCCGTCCGGGACCTCCCTGGCGCCCGCGTGGCCCGGCCAGCAGCCCACACCTGCGCGGCGGCTCGCGGCTTCCTCAGCGGCGCTCCCACGTGCGCCGGCTCAGCCTCGGGTCCCGCTGCAGGAGAGCTTGGCTGAGGGGCTCCCGGAAGGGCGTCACTTCGGTTCTCGCCTCCCAGCCTCACTGCGGCGCGGTGGCCCCGCCAGAAATTTCAAAACCACGAACCCCGAGTTCCCCAAAGCCCCCTACGCACGCTCAGTGCAGCCCCGCGGCGCAACCCCGCCAGCCATGTTTATATAGCCGCGCGCGGGGACCTCGCGCACGCGCACAGGCCGTCACCACCGCCCGGGCTTCCCCGGAATCCGGCCGCGTCATTGGCCACCGACTGGAATCGCGCTCCGACGTCACTAGGGACGGCTCCAGAAGGCGTTAGAATCTTTCCCAGAATCCGAAGCAAGGAGGGGCGAGTTGCCAAAAATCGGCCACGTGGGAGGGGCAAGTCGCACTTGGAAAACTGCGGCATCTGCGTTCTTCTGCTTGTTAAATCCGGTTGCGTGTTCCTTTTAAAAAGCCGGGACAAGACTTCCCACAGACTTCTACTTTTTGAGCACTGTGGAGGACTGATTTTGCAGAAAGGTAACTCAGTAAGAACTCAATCACGCTTCCTCAGTGTTCCGCGGGATTTGCTCTAAAGCGACCCTATAATTAGCATTGCAGTTGACACTGAATTTTTTAAATGTCTTTTTTCCTTTTAAATGTTTAAGAATGGTGTGTGGTCTGTAAGGTGTGTCCATTTTCATGTAATTTTAGAGTTGAACTGCCCCCAAGGAAAATCTAATTCTTCCTTGATGCTGCTATAGATACCTCTATCATCTCTACACTTATTTAAATTATTTGTTTACATGTCTTATCTCCTTGAGAACTGGGACAGTGCCTTTTGATTTCTACATCCTCAGATTCTAGCACTTAGATCTTAAGTGCAATCCTATATTCTCTGAATAAGGTAAAAGAGTTTGTTGAATGTATCAATCCAGTTCCACATGGAAAAATTTGCCCCGTAGAGATCTCTACAAAGAAAATGTCTTGATTTCAGGCTATTACCATAATATGTTTGTGAAAACTGATACTAAACTGGAGATTTTGCAAGTTGGAAGGCAAACCAGACGTTTACAACTTACAGTTTTCTCCCTGTAAACTCCAATGGACAAGATCTCATTCATCACACGTCACTACGTTTACTGTCTCCCACATCTCAAAAAGTCCAAATCAAGAACCCATCTCGTGACTCAAATCAATCACATCCTTCTCCACTCCATGAAGGCATACCTGATTAACTTATCTTCTAGAAAACTCCTCAAAATGGGTGGGGGGGGGGTAAGAAAACTAAACTGAGCATCTCTTGTAGTCACTAAGATGCATTTCCTTGTTTCTTTTTTTTTACCTAATAGCCATCCATTTTACGGACTTAAAAACCACAATTAAAAGAGTAATTTATCCAAGAAACCAGTGTGTAAATGTCAAAGCACATCTCTTTCCACTATTCCATAAATGTCTGCTTCATCGTATATCCCACTGTGCCTGCCCCTGGCAAAATGCCTTGCACATAAAAGGTATTTAATAAATATTTGCTAAGTGAATAAATTAAATAGAGCCATGTAGCATTTTCAGTGAAGTGGTTTTGAATCCTAGATCTGCTCTTCACTAGCTGGGCAAATTGTTCAGCCTTGGCGTTTTTCTCTCTACGTAGTTTAGTTCAGTAAGTACTTACGGAAAGAAGTCTCAAAGTTTACACTGAGAACTCTCTATTTTCAGACTTCCATTTGACCTCCACACCCACCCCCGCCCCCAACTCATATACTTTGTTTAGTTATGTAAATAACCTCATTCAATTTACAAAGAGGCTTGGTGGGGTATTTGTTCTCTTTAAGGTGACCTGGAATATTTTTCTAATAACTGTTTGCTTTATAATTTGATTCACTGATAGCAATTTTAATTTTCTAGTTGCAAAGAATATGCTCCTCCATACTCAGCACAAGTAACTACTGTCCTGAATTTGGAGTTTAATAATAATTAAGTTTACTACATGTCCTTCCTATAGAAACGTTAATAAAACAGAATGCGTAGGAAGGCAAAATGCATTTTATTCCCCTATTTATGTAAGCAAAGGGAAAAATGGAGGAGGAAGATTATACCTTGATTTTACTATGTTTACCTGTTAAAATACTGGTAAAATAGTGAGAATCAACTCAGCTTAAAGATATTGAAAAATACTTATTCATTTACCTTTGCGCTGCTGTAATAAAATAACACAGACTGGGTGGCTTATAAATAGTAGAAATTTAGCTCACAGTTTTGAAGGCCAGAAGTCAGATTAGGGTGCCAGATTGCAGATTGCAGACTTTTCCCGATGCCCTCACATGCAGAAAGGGGAAAGGATCTCTCTGGAGTCTCTTTTATAAGGTACTGATCCCATTCACAAGGGTTCCACCCTCAAGACTGAAGCACCTCCCAAAGGTCCCACCTACTAATACCATCCCTTTTGGGAGTTAGGATTTTAACATATGAATTTGAGGGAGACATACGTATTCAAACCATAGCACCTTCTAAATGAAGGACTGCATCATTAATTGTCTAAATATTCTGCTCATCAATTCAGGTAATGAAACAAAGCTCTGAAGAAACACAAAATTTGTATTTCTACTAGTTCACTGTTTTACACACACACACACACACACACACAGGAATACAATTTAACTTGGACTAAAACAAAAGCTAAGGGTACAATTATTGGGTAGACAGTGTAGATTATTCTTATTGTCCTTTTGATTTTCCAACTGCCTATTGTCTCTTCAGAACATAATTAAAAGTTTACTATTCTGTAGAATTTTAAAAAGAAGACTTGTTTGTCTGTGAAATGAAATCAGCTGAAAAATCTGCCAAAGAAAACAACTATTTGGCTAAAATGGTCATGGCCTCAGCTTCAAAGTAATCCAGAAACAAGTGACTTCAAGTTCTATACCTTGAACTTGGTCCAATATCTGTGTGCTTTTGCATTAGAGCATTTAAACTTTTCTGCAACAGAACACACTTCTAAAAACCATTCTGTAAGTCCTTTGCTCTTAAAAGAATGCAGCTTAATTCTTAAAAAGTTTTTATTTCATTAATGACTTTCATTTAAAACATTTTTAACATTTTTATCATATATTTTATCATTATTGCAATGTAATTGACATATTCGTTTTGCATGTACAACATAATGATCCAATATATGTATATAATATGAAATCATTTTTGATGCCTTCATTCAAGTTTTAATGAAGACTAAGACACTTTAAAAAATTTTTAGTATTTAAAAAAGTAATGCTCCTAGAAAAAGTGCATACAATCAAATGATCCTGACATAAGCGATCCATTCACACTATAGAATACTAATCAGCCATTAAGATTTACACTTGTACAGGTTCATTTATTGACATGGAAAAGTGATTGTGGTATATACTGTTAAACGATAAAATGAGATTATAAAATAGTATGTAAAGCATGATTCCATTTTTTTGTAAAAAAACCACCTTTTAAACAAATAAGCAGATGAATATATGCTTATAAGAAAATCTAGATTATATACCAAACTGTTAACAGAGGACAGCTCTGTTGTGGGACATTCTCAGTGATCATTTTCTTTCTATTTCTTAGTATTTTCTAATTTTTCTGCAATAAATATTTTCATGATCAAAAATACAAGTTCTTTCTTAAAATATGTATTCTTAGGGACATTTGAAATCTGTAAGTACGGCTAAGTATTCCCTAGTCTCCTCCCGAAAGCATCCAAAAAGCCTCACTGAACTTCATGAAGCTGGGCAAATATATTAGCCTGTTCAAGCTATGCCAAGTAGAAGCTTGTTACAAACACTGCCTTAAGCTAGGAAGGTGGGCCATTTTCTAAAAGTATGAGTACTCACTTTTCATTTCATATTAAGTGACGAAAATGTAGTAAGACTGCTCAAGAAATCATAAATCCCAGAAATAATCTTTTATTTTCTAGAAGATTCTGCAATCACAGAACTTTATACTTGCATTGTCTATTACAGCACTCATTTTCTTGAGTTATATATTCTTTTTTTTTTTTAAAGATTTTATTGGGGAACAGTGTGTGTACTTCCAGGACTTTTCCAAGTCATGTTGTTGCCCTTTCAATCTTAGTTGCGGGGGCGCAGCCCACCGTCCCTTGTGGGAGTTGAGCCAGCAACCTTGTGGTTGAGAGGACGCTCTCCAACCAACTGAGCCATCTGGCCACCCAGGAGCTGAGCAACAGCTCATTGACTTCATTCTGGTTGCAAAAGGCGCAGCTCGCTGGCCCATACGGGAATCGAAAAGGCAGCCCCATTGCCCAGATCTTGTGCTCTAACCAACTGAGCCACCCGTCCGCCCCTGAATTATATATTCTTAGATGCCTCTCTTCCCACCTCCCTTCACTCATTCATTCACATAACAAATGTTTATTGAATGCTTACTATGTGCTTGGCAGTAGAGAATATTTCAATAAAAAAAGAAAAGACTGGGGTGGGGGGAGGGAGATGAGGGTAAGGGGGATCAAATATATGGTGATGGAAGGAGAACTGACTCTGGGTGGTGAACACACAATGGGATTTATAGTTGATGTAATACAAAATTGTACACCTGAAATTATGTAATTTCATTAACAATTGTCACCCCAATAAATAAATTTAAATTAAAAAAAAGAAAAAGAAAAGACAAATATCTCTGTCCCCATGAAGCACACACTCCAGTGGGAAAAGACACAATAAAAAAGTAAGTTATATGTTATATTAGATGGTGATAAATGTCATGCAAAAGGAAATAAACCAAGAGAGAAGGAAGTACTGTCAGTGTACGGAGGAGGGAAGGAAGAAAGCAGCAGTCCTTTTGAGCTTTGTAGCCCTGTGTAAGGATTTTGATGTTTACGCTGAGTGAGATGGAAAGGCATTAGGAGTCTTTGAGCAACAAAGCGACATTATCTGACTTACATTTTTAAAACCTCACTCTGGCTGCTGTGTGAATAGACCAAAAGAGCAAGGATAATTGCAGAGAGACTGCTTAAGGACGCTGCTGGAAAATCAAGGTGAGAAATGATGGCTTAGAATAAGGTAATGTCAGTGGAAGTGGTAAAAAGTCAAATTCTGGGAATATTTTAACTAGATCAAACAGGTTGAGTGTGAGGTATGAGAGAGGAGATAAGGGTGACTCAAAGGTTTTGGGCCAGAGCAAACTGGAAGTATGAATTGCTATTGGAATAGGGATGACTATGGTGTGGGTTGGGAAATCAGGTGCTCAGTTTGGGATATTTTAATTTGAATTGCTTACTGATATAAAAATAGAGTATGGAACAGGCAGCTGGACATACAAACCCAGAGTTCAAGGAAGAGATCCAGACTGAATACATACAGACGAGGTCTGACAATTAAGTTCAGAACTTGTTGCAATGATGTTGCTAACCTCTTTTTGATATCGGAAGGATTATTCATTATGAATTTGTATCAACTGGACAAACAGTTAACGAAGTTTACTATTTGGAAATGCTGAAAAGGCTGCGTGAAAAAGTTAGACGACCTTTTTGCCAACAATTCATGGCTTTTGCATCATGACAAGGCACCAGCTCACACAGCACTGTCTGTGAGGGAGTTTTTAGCCAGTAAACAAATAACTGTATTTGAACACCCTCCCTACTCACCTGATCTGGCCCCAAATGACTTCTTTCTTAACCCGAAGATAAATGCTGAAAGGAAGACATTTTGATGACATTCAGGACATGAAGGGTAATACGACGACAGCTCTGATAGACATTCTAGAAGAAGAGTTCCAAGTTGCTTTGAAGGGTGGACTAGGCACTGGCGTCCATGCGTAGCTTCCCAAGAGGAGTACTTGAAAGGTGACATAGTGATATTCAGCAATGAAATATGTAGCAATTTTTCTAGGATGAGTTCGCGAACTTAATTGTCTGACCTTGTGTGTGTGTGTGTGTGTGTGTGTGTGTACACACACACACACATATATATACCAGGGGTGCCAAAAAATGTATATAAGTGGATATCTGTCAACATTGCAAAAGCAGTAGTTTGTAATCAGAAGTGTCTGGACGCTGATGGTAACCACTTTGAGCACCTCTTATAATTGTAGAAGTCAAACGTGAGTTATATTCATGTTTTGTTATCGGTATATATTGAGTATTCTAATTTTAATCCAGTTTTCCTTTTTTAAAATGTGTATACATTTTTTGGCAACCTCTGTATATTCACAGCACATAGATGATATTTTTAATGCCATTGAACTCAATATGATCATGGAGAGAAGGGAGTATAAATGTAGAGAAGAGTCAGCAGTCCTAGATACTCTAATGTTAAAGGTCAGTTGACGAGGAGGACCCAGCACTAAGAGATAGAGAATGAATCTCCATTGATAAGAGGAAAATCAGGAATGTGGGAAGTCCTGAAAGCCAAGTAGTTACCAAGTGATCAACTGTGTCAATTGCAGCTGATAGGTCAAGTAATATGAAGACTGGTGAGTGCCTGTTAGATACAGCAACAAAATGCAGAGGTCACTGGTAACCTTGACAAGAGAAGTCTGTGGAATGTGGAGGTGAAAGCCTGATTAGAGTATGTTCAAGAAAGAATGGGAAGAAAGAGTTCCAAGCCTGTGAAGTTTGATATAAAGTGGGACACAAAAATGGGGCAGTAGCAGGAGGAGATAGGATCAAGAAAGAGGTTTTCTTGATAATAGCATGCCTGTATGCTGATGGCAGTGATTCGATAGATA
This sequence comes from Rhinolophus hipposideros, assembly GCF_964194185.1. Classification (NCBI taxonomy): domain Eukaryota; kingdom Metazoa; phylum Chordata; class Mammalia; order Chiroptera; family Rhinolophidae; genus Rhinolophus; species Rhinolophus hipposideros. Next base: position 38,333,587 of record NC_138063.1, read on the forward strand.
GGGAAATTGCTGATAGGAATAAAGAGGGGAGACTTGGTGAAGCCAAGTCCTTAAAGGCAAAAATGGCTGGAATCTAGTGCACAAGTGCAGGGTTGAGCTTTGATAAGAGCAGTAGACCATTCACCTATGGCAACAGAAGGGAAGGTAGCGTTCTTGGCCATACGTGCTGGTAGGTAGATATTTGTGATGGTAGCAACTTGTGAAAATTTTCTTCTAATCAGTCTCCCTTCTTCTAATCCAATCCATATCCTTCCCTTTTTCTAGGTTGATTTTCTTAAAATGCAAATCTACTTAGTAATTCTCCCACTTAGAACTTTTTAACACCTTCCCATTTCCCACAGAATAAAATCTCAAATAGCTAGCATGGCACACAAGGTTCATTACCATCTGGCACCTGCTAATTTGCCCAAGCAATCTTACTCTGCCATGTTCCCATGGGCACTTCCATTGACATCATAGAAAACTACAGGGATTTCCCAAATGTCCTAAACTCTCTCTCAGCTTCATCCTTTTCATACATCATTCCACCTCCCTTCAAAGTCCTTCCCCATCTGAAACTCATGTTCTACTCAGCCAATTTCTTTTTTGGCCTTCAAAAGACAATAATCTACACTGAATGTATTCAGTGCCTCTCTTCTCCCATAGCACTTATAATGAGTATTCAAGTTGCTTTTCTTGCCTATCCTCTCCTACTAAACTATGAAGTTCTGATAGCTGAAACGAAACTGTCATGTTCATCTCAGGATCAGAGGAGAGAACCTAATGGATAGTAGATACTTGATAAAGTTTACTTCTCTGAATCCTATGCCACTCTCAACCTCTAGACAGGCTCCGAGAGGCAGGAAATTTGTCTTTTCTGTGTAACCCTGCTGTTTAATGCAATTCTCCATATAGAAATAGGAGTTAATATTTCAGTTTTCTGTTCTCAATCTATACTTTCCTTGGGTGATAACTTTGCCTTTGTGGCTTAATTTCTATCTATATGTTTATGACTTCTGTATTTATCTTCGGCCCAGATTTCTCTCCTGGCCTCCAGACCTATGTGGACAGCTGCCTACTATTTCCATCTGGATGTCCCACAGGTTCAAAACTAATTATCCCGTCTTCAAACCTGCTTTTTCTCCCGGGGTCCCTATTTCAGTGAGCTGATCAACTTCCTTTCAATTGCCCAAGATGTAAAATTAGGAGTTGACCTTGAATTTTCCCTCTTTTTCACCCCTATTTCAACAGTCATTAGGTCCCGTCAGTCCTGGCATCATATCTCTAATATCTCTAGAATCCACTGACTTCTCTCATTCTCACTGTCACTCTTTTAGTTCATGCCCAAGCACACTCACTTAAATTATGCTAACTGGGCTCCATGCATGCCTCCAGCTTTGCTCCTTCTTCATTCTGTTCTCTAGTCCGCAATCAGATGTTTATTCAAAATGTTCTATTAAGTGTTAACATTGCCCTTATTATTATCATTCATTGATTTTTTTTCTTTCTCATTGAATTATTTCTTTCTTACTGGATTATTTTTCTTTCTTACTGAAAGGAACCGAAAAAGAAAATAATTTCTACTTTTAACTATTTATAATTCCATCATTCTGGCTAAATTCTCATTTTTGCATATTACTTTCAAATCCTTGTCCATTATATACTTGGTCCTATGTGACGTATATGTATTATTTTGTATATAATTTATGACTTAATTTTACCGAAATAATTTTCCATGCCTAAACATTTAAATCAGGTCACTTGCATAATTTCACATTTCTAAAAACGTCCTTATAATTATCATTTTATGTATGGTATTAAACAAGAACACACACTTTTTTACATGTATAATTATACACATTGTGATAAGTTGTACAAAAGGAAAGAACAAGTTCCCTTAAAAGAGGATAATGAACAGGATCTAACTTAGCTAGGGAACTAGGGAAGTTCTCCAGGAATTAAAAGATTGCCCATTATGGGGGGAGGGGGGTTCACAGTGTGAGGGATATAAATGATGAACGTCTAAGTATTACCTTGTCTTGTACACCTGAAACTAATAAAAATAAAATAAAAAAAGATTGCCTATTAGACTGGTGCAGAGGGGGCTTGAGGAAGAGAGGCAGAGAGGGGCCTGACCCCCTTCAGGGTTTTGTGTGATATGAAAATGAAAGCAATTGAAATATTTTAAGCAGACAAGTAAAATGAGTTTATTTGCATTTTTCAACTTTTTATTTGGAAATAATTTCAAACTTAGAGAAGAGTTGCAAGAAATTGTACTTACAACTTCCATATTTCCTTCATCCATTTTTCACCAATTTTGACATTTTGTTTGTTTTATCATTTGCTTTCTCTCTTTTGGTATGTGAGTGTGTTTGTATACACACATACTCAGTCCTCCTTGTTATTTCCAGATTCCATATTTGCATATTCACCTACTTGCTAAAATGTATCTGTACCCCCCAAACCCATACTCACAGTGCTTTCAAAGTCTTTTGCAGAAATGTGCAGAGTAGTGAAAAATTTGAGCCTCCAAATGTGTACATTTTCAGCTGAGGTTGAACAAGGTGCAGCATGCTGCCTTCTTGTTTTAGCTCTCATACTGTAAACAAGTGTCCTTTTGGCAGTTTATTTAGTGCTACGTTTTTCATCTTTTTGTGCCTTTTGATGGTGATTTTGCTGTTTAAAATGGCCCCGAGGGGTAGGGCTGAAGTTCTATCTAGTGTTCATAAGCACAAGAAGACTGTGACGTGCCTGACAGAGAAAATATATGTGTTAGGTAAGCCTCATTCAGGCGTGAGTTATAAATAAGTGCTGTTGGTTAATGAATCAACTGTATATGTAAAAAAAAACAGTCTCTTTAAACAGAAACATACATAAAACCAGGTTATATATTGATGGGTGGGGGGAAAAATGTTATGACTGAGGCTTATAGGAACCTAACCCTGTATTTCCCTTAGGAGCAATGGTTGAGTATTTACTCATTCAGTTCTGGTGACTTAGTAGAACGTAACTACCAAAATGAATGACAACCAACTGTATATACATTTTTTTCCCCTGAATTACTTGAAAGTAAGTTGTTTCAGACATGCCCCTTTATCCCTAAATACTTCAGTGTTTCCTATAAACAAGGACATGCACTTACATAACCACAGTAAACAAAATTAGAAAATTTAACATTGATACAATTATTTAGTCAACAGATCTTTTTCAATTTTTGCCAATTGCCCCAATAGGGTCCTTTATAGCAATTTGTTTCTAGTCCAGGATCCAATCCAGAATCATTTTTTACATATAGTTTTTATCTCTTTAGTCTTCTTTAATCTAGAACAATTCCTCAGCCTTTCTTTCTTTTTTATGATGTTACCGTTTTCTAAAAGAACAGGCCATTCATTTTGTAGCATGTCCTCAATTTGTGTTTGTGTATTGTCAACTTGTGATTAATTCCAATTATGCATTTTGATAGGAAAACTGCATGAGTGATGCTATGTCCTCTGTAACTTATTAGGAGACAAATGATGTAAGTTTGTATTTATTGTTTGCATTAAATTTGATCACTTGTTTATGATGGTATCTGCCAGTTCTCGCTGTGAAGTTACTATTTTTCCTGTTTGTAATTAATAAGCAGTGTGTGGGACATATTTTGAGACTATGTAAATATCCTGTTCTTCATAGAGCTTTGGCCTATCAATTTTCATATCCATTAATTACTCTTGGCTGAATCAATTATTACTATGATAGTTGGAAATAGTGATGTTTTTCTACATTATCATTTCTTCTGCATTGTTGTTTGATGTTCTACCAGAAGTAGTTTTCCAATTTCTCTCATGTACGTATCCGTATGAATTCTTGCGTTCCTTTTTTTACTCAATGAGTTTTGATCGGCTATTATCATGATTTATTTTGATTCTCAAATTGTCCCAGATTTGGACAGTAAGATCTCCTTTGTCTCTTATATCCTTATGATGTATCTGAGTAACTTACATTCCTTTCTGAAGTAAAAGTAACTTACATTCTTAGTAACTTACAGTCTTAAGTTAACTAGATCATTCTAGTTATTATATGGAGAATAGACTTGGGGAGGGCAAAAGAGGAGACAAATTAATTAGATGACTTTTGCAGCAGGCCAAGTGAGAGATGAAGTGTCTTGAAATAGGGTGGAAGCAGTGGATATGGAAATAGGATGGTAGTAGTAGACAGATCTGAAATATATTTTGGAGGTAAAAATCTATAGATCTTAGTGGTAGATGGAATAAAGTAGCTGCGGGAGTGAAGAGTGTTAAAAATGACTCTGCATTTCTAGCTTGAGAAACTTGAGTTGATGGTGATTACATTCACAGTGATGGGAAAAATTGGAGATGGAGCAGCTCTGATAGGAATGATCAAGAATTCAAGTTCAAGACAGATCAAATGGAACTTGAAAGTGATACTTGGGCTAGGTTTTATATCCCCTTTCTACCTGCACATGCTGACACAGTATAGATTATTTCCTGAAGTAATAGGAAATACTATTACAGGGACTGGATGCTATCTCCAAGGGAGAGAAGGTACAATAAAGGGAGCAGAACCCACATCAAACCTCAACAGTTAGTGGTAGCATAGGAAAAAGAAGCCAATAAAGGGAACTAGAGAAGTAGGAAAGGCAACCAACTATTCTTTCCTTGAGAGAGGGAAAAGCAACCAAAAAGGGGTCAGGAAGCCAAGGTGAAAAAACTCAAAAGAGGCGAAGTCAGGAAGTCAAGATAAAAGTGTTTTACTAGGTGAAATGCTGAGAGGTCAGCAAGCTTTCAGTTTGCCTCTTCTAAAATGATGTTTTATGAAGACAGGGATCTTTTGTTGTTCACTGCTATATCCCGGTAGCCTGGAACAGTGCCTGGCTCACAGTAGGTTTAATAAAATTTGTTGACTGAATAAATGAATTTGTAGATCATGTGTTTTTGTAGTATTATTGCATTGATTAGATATAATCTCCAGGACAAAAATGAATAATAAAAATGATACACTTTCTAGTCTTGTTCCTGATGTAATATCCCCTCAAGTGCTTCAATGGTTTGACACTTGCCTCTCTCTAGAACAAAAGTACGAGATTTCTTCCATAATTAAACTTTCCATGGCTCATTTCTCCCCCTGCTTTCCCTCCCCAAGTCCCTCAAAAATGAAACCCAAACACAGAAGTCCCACCATGATGAGATATCACTTCTGGCTACCTCCCTCTGCCCACACCGATCGTCTTGTGATGCTATGCTACTCTTGCCCAGCAAAGAGGTGGGGGAAGAGCTTCCTCCAAAGTAGTCTTCTTTGACGTCCTCCCCAACAAATACTCTCCATTTTGTTTCTGTTTTCCTCCTGATAGATACTTCCTGTTTTATCACTTATGCAGAGGACACACTGCCAAGACCCTGAGACAGGAGCCTGCTTAGTATATTTGAGGGAGGCCAGTGTGACTGTAGGAGGAGGGAGGGCAGAAATGGCTGGAATGACAGGAGATGAGGCAAAGAGGTGTGTGTGTGGGTTGGGCATTGAGATCACATAGGCCATAGTAGGGGCTACGTGTAGATTTCTCCTACGAAATACTTAGCTAATAAGATCTTACATGTTTCTAGGTGATGTCAGTGTGTCACCTGGGAGCTTGATAGAAAAGACAGACCTGTTGGATCAGAACCTGCATTTTAACAATATCCTCAGAGATTCATATATTCATTAAAAGTATGAGAAGCCCTAGTTTATATTGTGTAAGTTAACTTTCTTCCACAGAGAAATAGGAAAGCACAATTAACACTTTTTCTTTAATTTTTAGGTTAGGATAGTTTTCTACTTCTGCAAAAACATCATTAGGATTTTGATAGGGATTGTATTGAATCTGTAGATTGCTTTGGGTAATTATTGACATCTTAACAATATTAAATCTTCCAGTTTATGAACACAATGTCTTTCCATTCGTGTTTTGTTTAATTTCTTTCAACAACTTTTTGCAGATTTTAGTGTACAAGTCTTTTACCTCGTTGGGTAAGTTTATTCCTTAGTATTTTATTCTTTTTTTTTTATTAGTTTCAGGTGCACAAGACAAAGTAATACTTAGTTGTTTATCATTTATATCCCTCACACTGTGTGGACCCCCCTCACCCATCCACTATCCCTCTGACATCACACCGAGCCATTACATTTCCACTGTCTCTATTCCTAATGCTGTACTCTGCTTCTTGTAAGTACATACATACATACATGTATATATATACATATACACACATATATACACATATATATATAAAATTGTAGTTGGCATTCATTATTGTTCAGCTTCAGGTGTACAGTGCAGTGATCAGGCATTTACATCATCCCTGAGGTGGTCTCCCAAATGGGACACGTGTCCATCGGATACCCTACAAAGTCTTTACAACATTATTGATTACGTTCCCCAAATTAATTTTCAAAACCCCGTGGCCATCTTGTGGTTACCGACTGTTTTCTAATCCCCTCATTTTCCCCCTTATCCCCACCCCTCACCCATCCAGCAACCCTCAGTTTTTCCTCTTTCTCTCCAAAACTGTTTCTGATTAGTTCATTCACTTATTCTCTGCTTTAGATTCCACATATAAGTGAGATCATATGGTATTTGTCTTTCTCTGTCTGACTTATTTCATTTAACATAATGTTCTCTAGGTCCATCCATGTTGTCGCAAATGATAAGATTTCTTTCTTCTTTATGGCTGCGTAATACTCCATTGTATAAATGTTTCTTAATCCAGTCATCTACCGATGGGCATTTCAGTTGTTTCCACGTCTTCGCTTTTGTGTATAATGCTGCAATAAACATAGGAGTGCATACAGATTTTTGAATTGCAGTTTTGGATTTCTCCGGATAGATACCTAGGAGTGGAATTACTGGATCATAAGGTAGTTCCATTTTAAGATTTTTTGAGATACCTCCATACTGTTTTCCATAGTGGCTGCACCAATCTGCAATCCCACCAACAGTGCACAAGCGTTCCCTTTTCTCCACATCCGCGCCAGCACTTGTTGTTTGTTAATTTATTGATGATAGCCATTTTGACTGGGGTGAGGTGGTATCTCATTGTGGTTTTTTTCTGCATTTCTCTGATGGTTAGTGAGGTTGAGCATTTCTTCATATGTCTGTTTGCCATCTGTATGTCCTTTTTAGAAAAATGTCTCTTCATGTCCTCTGCCCATTTTTTAATTGGGTTGTTTGTTTTTTTGGACTTGAGTTGAGTGAATTTTTTTATAGATTTGTGATATTAACCCCTTATTAGATATATCATTGGCAAATATCTTTTCCCATTCAGTAGGATCCTTTTTTGTTTTATTGATGGTTTCCTTTGCTGTGAAAAAACTTTTTAGTTTGATGTAATCCCACATGTTTATTTTTTCTCTTACTTCCCTTGTGCGAGGAGATATATCAGTAAAAATCTTACTCCAGGTAATGTCTCTGAAATTTCTTTCTATATTTTCTTCTAGGTATTTTATGGTTTCAGATCTTACATTTACATTTAAGTCTTAAAGCCATTTTGAATTTATTTTTGTATATGGTGTAAGGAGGTGGTCAAGCTTCATTTTTTTGCATATGTCTGTCCAGGTTTCCCAGCACCATTTATTGAATAAACTGTCTTTACCCCACAGTACATTCTTGCTTCCATTGTTGTAGATTAAATGGCCATATAGGCATGGATTTATTTCTGGACTCTCTATTCTGTTCCATTGATCTATGTGTCTGTTTTTATGCCAGTACCATGCTGTTTTGATTACAGTAGCCTTGTAGTACAATTTGATGTCAGGTATTGGTATACCTCCCACTTTGTTCTTATTTCTCAAGATTGCTGAGGCTATCCGTGGTTTTTTATGGTCCCATATAAATTTCAGGATTATATGTTTTATTTCTGTGAAAAACGTCATTGGTAGTTTGATAGGAATTGCATTGAATATGTATATTGCCTTAGGCAGTATGGACATTTTAACTATATTAATTCTTCCTATCCATGAACATGGAATGTGTTTCCATCTATTTATGTCTTCTTTCATTTCTTTCTTCAGTGTCGTATAATTTTCTGAGTACAGATCTTTTACTTCTTTGGTTAAATTTATTCCCAGGTATTTTATAGTCTTTGGAGCAATTGTAAATGGGATTGCTTTTTTAATTTCTCCTTTTGATGTTTTATTATTGGTATATACAAATAAAACTGATTTCTGAATATTAATTTTGTATCCTGCTACTTTACTAAATTCATCTATCAGCTCTAATAGTTTCTTGGTGGAGTCTTTAGGGTTCTCTATATATAGCATCACATCATCCGCATATAATGATAATTTTACTTTCTCCTTATCGATTTGGATGCCTTGTATTTCTTTTTCTTGTCTGATTGCTGTGGCTAGAACTTCCAGCACTATGTTGAATAGAAGTGGAGATATGGGCAACCTTGCCTTGTTCCTGATCTTAGGGGGAATGGTTTTAGCTTTTCCCCATTGAGTATGATGTTAGCTGTGGGTTTATCATAAATGGCTTTTGTTGTGTTGAGATATGATCCCTCTAGTCCCACTTTCTTAAGGGTTTTTATCATATATCGCTGCAGGATTTTATCAAATGCTTTTTCTGCATCTATTGATATGATCATGTGATTTTTATTTTTCATTTTGTTAATGTGGTGTATCACATTAATTGATTTGTGGATGTTGAACCACCCCTGCATACCAGGGATGAATCCCACTTGATCATGGTGTATGATCTTTTTAATGTATTGATGAATTCTGTTCGGTAATATTTTGTTGAGGATTTTTGCATCTATGTTCATTAGAGATATCAGCCTGTAGTTTTCTTTTTTTGTGGTGTCTTTGTCTGATTTTGGGATCAGAGTGATAGTGGCTTCATAAAACATGTTTGGGAGTCTTCCCTCCTTCTGGATTTTTTGGAAGAGCTTGCGGAGAATAGGTGATAATTCTTTTTTGAACGTTTTGTAAAATTCACCTGTAAAGCCATCTGGTCCAGGGCTTTTGTTTGTTGGGAGATTGTTGATTACTGACTCAATTTCCCTGGTGGTAATCAGTCTATTCAGGTTTTCTGTTTCTTCTTGAGTTAGCCTTGGAAGTTTGTACGCCTCTAGAAAATTGGCCATTTCTTCCATATTGTCAAATTTGTTGGCATATAGTTGCTCTTAGTAATTTCTTAAATTTTTTTGTATTTCTGTGGCGTCTATTGTCACTTCTCCTCTTTCATTTCTGATTTTATTAATTTGGGTCCTCTCTCTTTTTTAATGAGTCTGGCTAAAGGTTTGTCAATTTTGTTTATCTTCTCTAAGAACCAACTCTTGGATTCATTGATCTTTTGTATTGTTTTTCTGGGTTCTAGTTCATTTATTTCCGCTCTGATCTTTATTATCTCCTTCCTTGTGCTCCCTTTGGGCTTATTTTGCTATTCTTTTTCCAGATCCCTTAAGTGTGAAGATAAACTGTTGATTAGTGATGTTTATTGTTTCTTTAGGTAGGACTGCAATGCTATGACTTTCCCTCTTAGGACTGCTTTTGTGACATCCCATAGATTTTGGGTCGTCATGTTTTCATTTTCGTTTGTCTCGAGATATCTTTTGATTTCTTCCTTGATCTCCTGCTTGACCCATTCATTATTTAGTAATAAGTTATTCAGCCTCCATGAATTGGTGTGTCTTCCAGTTTTTTTCCTGTAGTTCATTTCTAATTTCATAGCACTGTGGTCAGACAAGACAATTGGTATGATTTCAATTTTCTTAAATTTATCAAGACTTGTTTTGTGGCCTAATATATGGTCTATCTTGGAAAATGTTCCATTGCACTTGAGAAGAACGTGTATTTTGCAGCATTGGGGTGAAATGCTCTGAAAATATTGATTAAATCCAAGTGGTCCAGTCTATCATTTAAGGCTGTTGTTTCCATATTGATTTTCTGTCTGTAAGACCTGTCCCTTGTTGTCAGAGGTGTGTTGAAGTCCCCTACTATGATAGTGTTACTGTTGATCTCTGTCTTTATGTCAGTAAGTATCTGTTTTATATATGTAGGTGTTCCTATGTTGGGTGCATAGATGTTTACTAGGGTTATGTCCTCTTGTTGGATCGATCCCTTTATTATTATATAGTGCCCATCTTTATCTTTTAATATGTTCTTCATTTTAAAGTCTGTTTTGTCAGTTATAAGTATTGCAACTCCAGCTTTTTTCTCATTTGCATTTGCATGAAATATCTTACTCCAACCCTTCACTTTCAGCCTGTGTGGGTCTTTTGATCTGAGGTGAGTCTCTTGTATACAGCGTATACAAGGGTCTTGCTTTCTTATCTACTCAGCCACCCTATGTCTCTTGATTGGAGCATTTAATCCGTTTACATTTAAAGTGATTATTGATATGTGCGTAGTTATTGCCATTTTTAAATTTTTAGTTAGATTTTTTTCATCTTTCTTCTATTTACAGAAGTCCTTTTAGTATTTCTTGCAATGTTGGCTTGGTGGTAATAAATTCCTTTAGCTTATTCTTTTCCAGGAAGCTCTTTATCTCTCCATCAACTTTAAATGATAGTCTTGCTGTAAATATTGCTTGTAGATAAATTGCTTGTAGATAGTAAAGCAATCTAGGTTGTAGGCCTTTGTTTTCCATCACTTTGAGTATCTCCTGCCACTCCCTCCTGGCCTTCAATGTTTCTGTAGAAAAGTCATTTGATAGTCTTATGGGAGTTCCCTTGTATGTAACCCTCTGTCTTCTCTTGCTGCTTTTAGGATACTCTCTTTGTCTTTAAGCTTTGCCATTTTAACTATAATGTGTCTTGGTGTGGGCCTGTTTGGGTTTATCCTTGTTGGAACTCTCTGCACTTCCTGGGCTTGTATGTTGGTTTCCTTCATCAGGTTAGGGAAGTTTTCGGACATTATTATTTCAAATATGTTCTCAATCTCTTGCTTCCTGTCTTCACCTTCTGGTATTCCTATGATGCACGTGTTGTTGTGCTTGATGTTATCCCAGAGGTCTCTTAAACCATCTTCATTGTTTTTTATTCTTTTTTCTTTCTGTTGTTCTGTTTGGGTGATCTCTGCTAACTTGTCTTCTAAGTCGCTGATTCGATCCTGATCTTAGAGGAAAAGCTCTCACGCTTTCACTGTTGAGCATGATGCTAACTTTCAGTTCTTTATCATATTGAGAAAGTTTCCTTCTATTTCTAGTTTACAGATTGTTTTATCACAATCGATCCACCAAACTCATTTCCTATTTGTTAGCTTAATACAGATAGACACAGAAACCTTAGGAGTGTTTGAAAATGGCATGTTGAACATGACAGCGCCACACAATGGGAGGAGTCCTTGTTCCTAGGTTTTTGCTTGAAGTATTGCTCTCTATCAGCAATGGGATTTGTTACTGAGAAATACGTTTATATTGAATGGTTCCTCTATTATAGTAACTAGCATTGCCCTAACACATAAACAAAAGGATAATTTCCCAAATACATAAAAAGCTCTCACAAATAAGAAAAATACCTATACCCCATGGGAAGAGTTAGAGAAAGGATTTATACAATCAACGGAAGGAAAATTCAAAAGGCCTTTAAACAAGCATAAAGATGTTCATCATTCATAATAAGAGAATTGCAAATCAAATAAGGGGGAAAACATTTTAAATTTTTATTTTTTTCAGTTACAGTTGATATTCACTATTATTTTATATTAGTTTCAGGTGTACAGCATAGTGGTTAGACATTTATATAATTTATGCAGTGATTTCCCTCCCCCATTAGTCTATTACCCACCTGACACCGGCACTAACATAGTTGTTACAACATTGTTGACTATATTCTCTACACTGTACTTGTGTCCCCATGACTATATTGTAACTATCTATTTGTATTTCATAATCCTTCCACTTTTTTTTTTTAAGTTATTCAAATATGCCTCAATTTTAATAAGATCCCCTATACACACATTTATTTGCTACTGAAAATTGAAATAGCACATCAAAAAAATTTGCTACAAATCAAAACTTTGAAAACCAGAGCATCTAATGCACCCTGCCTTAATCATGCTTTAGCCAAACCACCCAACGTCTTCTTTTTCACATTCTTTCCACACAAAAGTTACTTGCTTCTAATTCTTGATGTTGGGTTTCATCTTACTGACTTCAGGCTTCGAAAATACACAGGCAATACTCAAGACTTATTAGTGCTTCTTTAGGTCAAATAAAAAAGTGGAACTGAAGTATATTGAAGTCATTCAAATGCAAACTACATAGATTCCTTAGAAGTTACTGGTATCAAAGACAGGAAAAAATGCAAGAAAAAAGACATCACAGAATTTATATCTTAGGTTATCAAAATATTGGTATAGTCTGTCCTAGCATAGAACAGCTTTTCCTAGCTGCTGCATAATGATCCTAAAATTACTAGAAAGAAATAAAACAGTACCAGAATAAGGTACTGTTGGCTAAATGGACTCCATGTCATCATTATTTTCCATGCTAATATTATCAGAAGGATCTCCATGATATAGGCAATAATGACAGCTACATCTAAATCTTCTGAATCGTGATTCAATCTCAATTTTCCTTTCCTGTGGGTCTTTTCGAAGCAGAGACAGGGTGCGGTATCTAATAACTTGTAACATCCTTTGCATCCTTTCTTTCAGAGCAGTTGCCAGTGTCCTTACTCCGCGTCTCCTCCTGTAGACTATGCCTTGACCCAGCCCCAGTCCAAACCCCTGTAAGTTTTTTTCTCTGTCCTGCTGTTGGGGTGAACATTCTGGTAGAAGGGAAGGGAATTTGGTACTAGGGCTGAGAGTCAAGTTATTAAGGTTCTTTGCTAGCACTTCTGAGACAGCTTGAGAGCTAGCTGAATCTTCTTCACTGGGCGTCTGAGGAGACTCCGGGGTGGAGGTTCGGTTAAGATTCATTGGGGAGTCCATTGGAAGTCTAGTCACAGCCTGAAGCTCCTCCAAGATCCCCCAAAGGGTTCGAGCGGAAGGTGACGCTCAAAACTCTGAAGTTGCTACCAAGTAGCCTGGAAAGAACCGTCTAGCCCAGAAATAGCGAGAAAAACCCCAATTCCAAAGAAACGTGGTGAAAGAAAGAGATAACCTAAACGTTTAGGTCTGGTTTCGTCTTAAAAAACTAATCCTTCCACTTTTAAAAAGTAAAAAGTATTGAGGTTTTACCTATTTATTGGCAAAAAAATGTTTGAAGCAGTATTGTATTAGTTTGGGTACAATTAGAGAGGCAAAACCACTATAATAAGCAATTTCCTGTAGGAATTAAACTTCACACAATTATGGGAATTGATGGAGAAGTCTGTTGCCTCTGTGTTGGGCCTCATGGCACTATGGTTAGCTCAGTCTGGTAGTCAGGAAAGAAAGTTGGATGTGAAGTGGGGAGGATGAGAATAAACTATAACTCTTGAGGACAAACAATCCCCACATGCCGATTTTTCACCATCGGCAACCTTAATTCTGGTGTCCTTTGCCAGGAAGCTGCATGCATGCATGCCTGGCTCAGTTCCTAAAGAACCTGAAGGAAGAGATCCTGCAGGATTTGCAGTGGAGTAACTATGGGCCTGGATACCTCCCCATTCCAACAAAGTGAGCCAGCAAACCAACATGCTTTGTGAGCTGCTACCAGAACCTGGTGCGTCACACTGAGCTGCTTCCCTTCTGCTTTTCAAATTTTGTGCAAATTTCTCTTGTGGCCATCTCGAACTTGGAACTATACAGGAAAGAGAATTCTGGGAAATAGTTCCAGGTTAGCTGAATTGATACCACACAAAACCAGCACAACTCTACAATGGTAAAGGTGTAGAGAAGGAGGGATCCTCATTCACTGTTAGAAATATAAATTTGTATAATGTACCTTTGACACTACAATTCTAGTTATAGTGATTTATCCTGTAACTATATTTCCACATGTGAAATAAAAGTTTATTCATTGCAACATTCCTTGCAATAGCAATACTGAACAGTAATGTTTATCAATAGAAGACAGATTAATAATTTAATGTTACATCTGTACATTGGAAAGAATGATCCTCACAGAAGATCCTCAAAGACTTTTTAAGCAAAATCAGCAAGCTACAGAACAGTATATATAGTATGCTACCACTTGCATTAAAAGATGTATTCATATTTGCTTCTATACAAGTATGTATAAAATATCAGTAAAAGTATAATGAAAATATCAGTAGAAACATACTGATAACATGGGTTGCCTCCAAGAAGAGGAACTTAGTTACAAGGGGACAAAAATGAGATGCAGTATTTGACTATATAATTTTAAAAATTATGTACCATGAGAATGTATTACTTATTAAAGAGTAATAATATAAAAACTTCATTTCAATGAGACTATTATATGCATTTCTTCATGTTGTTTGTTTCTTGATCTTGAAATGAAATCTTAGAGAAAAAAAGTCTAGTCACCTGTTTGCTATACATGTAAAGCACAATGCACCTTTATAACCTATTAAAAATACAGTTAAAAAACTTCTTGTAGTTTTTAATCAGATTAAGCATTTGTATGACCTCAATAACCACTAAAAAAATTTATGTGGAATTATGATGAAGTAATAGCTTAATTTCTTTCTAAAGGGATCTCAATGAATGTAAATATACGTAAGTTCAATTAAATTACATAAAGCATGGAAATACTTGGAATGAAAACCTGTAAGGAAATATGAAATATGAATAGATTGGTTTTTTTTGCAAACTTGGAGAGTATTTATTTCAATCACATCCTTTTCCAAAGATCAAGTAGAAATTTACTAGGTTCCAAATGTCTTTTAAAACTTATTATGCAAACTCCAGATGTGTTTCCTAAGAGAATTAATCATTATATCATTTCAAATAATGTAAGATTGTCATGTTTTTCGTTACTTCACTCACTTGGTCATCTTCCTCAAGATGACTACAAATAAAGGGAAAATAAATTTTTTAAAAGGGTTAAGTGCTAACCTTAGCAATAAAGCAAAGATATCTCTAGCTCTGTTAGACAAGGGAATATTATAATGAGCACTCTGATCACTCTTATATCATCTTAAGAAATAAGTTCTGTCAAATGTAGTTGAAGCCTTCTGTGTTCCCTTCTCTTCCAACCATCCTGATTTGCTTTTTTTTTTAGTACATATGTATATATTCTAGACAACACATTACAGTTATGCATGCTTTTAATTTTTCTCAGTGTGTTTTTTTAAAATTAATGTTTACTGGGGTGACAATTGTTAGTAAAGTTACACAGATTTCAGGTGCACAATTCTGTAACACATCATCTATATATCACATCGTGTGTTCACCAGCCAGAGTCAGTTCTCTTTCCATCACCATATATTTGATCCCCGATACCCTCATCTACCACTCCCTCCCCCTTCACTGTGCTTCTTAAGGAAAAGGTATGCATGTTTAAATTTTCTTAATCTTATTTCTGCATTGAATGTCTTTGGGGTTTATAATTATGAAATACATAAGTGTAGATAACTTACATGTACAGTTGAGAGACTCATGAAATGGATATGCCCAGGCTCACCACTCAGCTTCACAAAAACATTACTATTTCTTGTTCATTCTTCTCCCGCGCTGCTAACAGTACTCACTATCCTGAATTTTGCAACAACCATTTTACTTTTCTTCCCATCTTACCCAAATGCTATATCTTTTAAACACTATATTCAGTTTTGTAGATCTTTAAGCTTTCCATAAACATTACACTGTGTATACTCTCTCACAATTGGCTTTAGTTTTTTTGCTCAATATGATGTTTTTGAGACATACCTAAGTTGATACCTGTAAGTTGTAATGCTTTCTTTTACCCTGCTATATGTTATACTAGTGTATGAAAAAATCAATTTATTCATTCTCCTGTTGATGAATATTAGGTTACTTTCTTTTTTTCCTATCGCAAGGAATGCTTTAGTACATGGTTATTTTTATGCATATATACTAGAGTTTCTCTAAGCTGTGACCCTCAGACTGGAATTACTGGCTATAGGGCATATGCCTGTTGGACTTTACTAAAAATACATAGATTTTTAAATGTATATTTTCAGATAGTTGAGTTATCAATCTCTTCCTTTTTGTTACCCCTTTTTGTATCTTGTTTAGGAAATCTATCCTTACCCCCAAGGTCTTCAAGTTATTTTTCTGTATTGTCTTTTAAAAGTTTTATAGTTTTACGTTTAGATCTTTAATTCTGGAATGGATTTTTTTTTTTATTGGTGTGAAGAAGAGGCCCACTATTCTTTCCAAGTGGATAACCAGTTGTTCCACTGAGGCAGGATAAGTAGCCTAGGAAATTGACCATCCCCTCCAGGATACAATTGAGGTACTTCACTGGTTACACAAGTAACAAGTGACTATCCAGCACCTGCAGCTAGAGAAAAACAAGAACCAGTTTCATCCAGCAAAGCTAATCCTAATCCCTATATCCTGGCCCTGACCTTTAGCTAATTTCAGTGTCATTATAATCTCATTTGCGTTGTGGTTACTAGACTCCCATCATGCACCTGACACCCTGACAGTTCCAGAGGAACCAAAAACGAAAAAAGAGCAGGAAACAGGTTCCCACCCATAGGGTAGAGATGAACCAGTCATGTCAATGAACATCATCAATTTCAGTCCTGGGAGGGATAAAAATCCCTGATCAGGACTTCCTCCACATGACTCAATTTCGCACAACTCAATTTCGCACGACTCAATTTCTGAGTTTGGCCACACTTCCCTCTCAAGTGTTTACTTTCATTTCAATACATCTCTCATTTTTCTGCATCTGTCTCCCTCTTTAATTCTTTCTTGTGCAGACAAGAACCGTGTCACCACTGCTCTGGGTTGAGTGCTCTCTTGGACATCCCCATAAGCTTCTGGTGACACCATCACCATTTATTGAAGAGCTTATCCTTTACCACTAATATGTAATGCTAGCTGTCATAAACCAAGAATCTCATTCCCAGCATGAAATACTAGATTTCTTAGGCCCAGATATTCATAGACTTCTCACCTTTGTCCTAATAATGTTCTGTTTTCCACATCAAGGGCTTAGGTTGAAGCTGTAATCTTTCTGTACCTGCATATCATTATGGGTAGGTGTCTAGGTACTTCAGGGCACTTCACTGAGAATTTTGTCTTGGATATTTTTAAACTTTTTTTAAAAAATTAGTTTCAGGTGTACAAAACAACGTAATGGTTAGACATTTAAACCCCTCAAAGTGATAACCCAACCCCTCTTCAAGCTACTACCCCTCTGACATCTTGTATAGCTGTTACAATACCATCGACTATCTTCCCTATGTTGTACTCCACATCCTGTGGGGGGGAAGATTTTATATATATATATATATATATATATATATATATATATATATATATATATATATAGAGAGAGAGAGAGAGAGAGAGAGAGAGAGAGAGAGAGAGAGAGAGAGAGGCATAGAGATATCCTGTGAATATATACACCTATATATTTAGTTATAGTTGACATTCAATATTATTCTACTTCAGTTTCAGGTATATAGCACATTGGTCAGGCATCTGCACAGTCTATGACATTGCATTATTAGGACATTATTAGGACAAAGGTGAGAAGTCTATGAATATATGGGCCTAAGATATCTAGTATTTCATAGTACGACATGATCCCCCTGATAATTCCAGTGCCCATCTGGCACCTTTCATGATCTTTACAACATTGTTGATTATATTCCCCATACTATATTATCAATTTATATTTCTTAATGCCTTCACCTTTTTCACCCTGACCCCAACCCCATTCCCATCTATCACCCTGGTAGTTCTAGTATCTATCTGACTCCATACCTGGTTATTAAAATATTGTTGACTATATTCCTTATGCTATAACCTACATCCCCATAACTACTGTATAACACCCAATTTGTTATTAATCCCTTCCCCTTTCACCCGTCCTTAACCCCCCACCCATCTTAAAGAAGTCTCTCTAAGAATCCTTGTAATACTGGTTTGGTGGTGATGAACTCCTTCAGCTTTTTCTTGTCTGGAAAGCTCCTTATCTGTCCTTCAATTCTAAATGACAGCCTTGCTAGGTAGAGCAATCTTGGTTGTATGTCGTTGCTTTTCATCACTTGGAATATTTTCTGCCACTACCTTCTTGCCTACACAGTTTTGAGAAATCAGTTGCCAGTCTTATGGGGGCTCCCTTGTAGCTAACTAACTGCTTTTCTCTTGCTGCTTGTAAGATACTCTTTTTGTATTTAATCTTTGGCATTTTAATTATGATGTGTCATGGTGTTGGCCTCTTTAGGTTTATCTTATTTGGGACTCTTTGCTTCCTGGGCATGTATGTCCATTTCCTTCACCAGGTTAGCCAAATTTTCTGTCATTATTTCTTCAAATAGGTTTTCAATTCCTTGCTCTCTCTCTTCTCCTCCTGGTACCCCTATAATGCGAATGTTGGTACGCTTGATATTGTCCCGGAGGCCCCTTAAACTCTCCTCAATTTTTTGGATTCTTTTCTCTTTTTGCTGTTCTGTTTAGGTGTTTTCTGCTACCTTATTTTCTACATTGCTGGTTGGAATCTCTGCTGCATCTAATCTGTTGATTCCCTGTAATATATTCTTCATTTCCATTATTGGATCCTTTATTTCTGACTGGTTCTTTTCCATGGTTTCTATTTCCACTTTTAAGAGATCATTGAGCATTCTTATAACCAATGTTTGGAACTCTGCGTCTGATAGATTGCTTATCTCCATTTCACTTAATTCTTTTTCTGAAGTTTTGTTCTGTTCTTTCATTTGGGACATCTTTCTTAGTCTCATCGTTTTGGCTGCCTCCCTGTGTTTGTTTGTATATATTAGGTAGGGCTGCTATGTCTCCCAGTCTTAGTAAAGTGACCTTATGTGTAGTAGGTGTGCTGTGAGGTTCAGTGGCGCAGTCTTTCTGGTCACGTGAGCCACACACTCCAGGTGTGTCCCTTGTGTGGGTTGTGTGTGCCCTCCTCTTGTAGTTGAGCCTTGGTTGATAACTGCACATCAGTGTGAGGGACTGATCCTTGGGCTCACTGGTTGTGAAAACTGGCCTTGTCTACAGTGGAAGGTTTGTGGTGCACGCGCTGATCCTACAGAGCAGGAGCTGCCTCAGCAGGACTCTGGTGCCTGCCCAATCCGCCCCTTGGGTGTGTCTTACTTGGAGATGGCTAGGTGATGCTCCAGCTCATTTTGAAGCTGGCCACTAGTGGTGCTGGCCCCATTACCACCTTGGAGGGGATTCACTGTAGGTCTAGTTCAGCCACAGCCCATGCACCACCTGGGGCAACCCAGCAGGAGCCACAAAAATCCACAGATGTCTGCCACCTGTGCTGTGCTTGGAAGCACCTTTGAGAGGCCAAGCCATGAACCAATGCCAGTTGCCACTACTTCCGGTTTAGGGCTGCTCAGCCAGAGGTACAGTACAGGCTCAAGCCAGATGCTGCTTGTCTGGGTTCCGTGAATCTTTGACAGACCCTAGGAAAGTGCAGCTTTAGCCAAGGCAAGCAGCCACCCAAAGCAGCCTGGATGTGGCCTAAAGTTGGGCGGGGCCAGGTCTCAAATCACCAGGGCAAGGGGAATGGAACAGAGGAGACTCAGAAATAGTAGCTGCCTGTGTTCACTCGCTGGGAAGGAGGAGGGCTCAACAAAAAAACAATGACCTCCACCAGCTCCCCGGCCCAGGAGAAAGCTGCTTCTCCAGCCCCCATCCCAAGCCAGACAACTCAATTCCCCTCCATTTGCCCCTCCTGCCTTTTCAACTGCTGCCCCCCGTGCTGGAGCTCAGAATGAGTGATTCCATTGGTGGGAAAGTCTGCCCGCAGTCCTTTTAAGAGGCGTACCTGAGTGCAGCTGCACTGTCTTACTCAGTGACAATCTCCGCTGGTTTTCACAACCAGATATTATGGGGACTTCTCTCCTCAGCATTGGAACCCTGGGCTTTGGTGGGGCTGGTATCTCTAGCTCTTTTAGGGGCTGGGGGGACCCCGACAGCCAAAATAGCCTTCCCGATCTTGAATGGTCACACACGGGTGTGGGATGAGCCCGTTCCAGGTTTCTGACTTTCCTACCAGTTGAGGTAGCTTCTTCTGCATGTCCTTAGTTGAAAGGTTTCAGTTCAGCTTGATTTTAGGCGATTCTCAGTAATGGTTGTTTTGTAGATTAGTTGTAATTTTTTTTTGTTTGTATCCTCCTTTTTTTTGTTTTTTTTTAAGATTTTATTATGGAAGGGCAACAAGACTTTATTGGGGAACAGTGTTTACTTCCAGTACTTTTTTCCAAGTCAAGTTGTTGTCCTTTCAATCTTAGCTGTGGAGGGCACAGCTCAGCTCCACGTCCAGTTGCTGTTGCTAGTTGCAGGGGGCGCAGCCCAGCATGCCTTGCAGGAGTCGAACTGGCAACCTTTTGGTTGAGGGGATGCTCTCCAACCAACTCAGCCAGCCAGGAGGCAGCTCAGCTCAAGGTGCCGTGTTCTATATTAGTTGCAGGGGGTGGAGCCCACCATCCCTTGCGGCACTCGAGGAATTGAACTGGCAACCTTGTGGTTGAGAGCCCACTGGCCCATGTGGGAATCGAACCAGCAGCCTTCGGAGTTAGGAGCATGAAGCTCTCACCTCCGGAGCCACCGGGCCAACCCGATTAGTTATAATTTTGATGTGGTTGAGAAGGTAAACACAGCATGCACCATCTTGGTTATCCTCTATCTTGGATATTCTTGACAGCTTATATTCTTATATTTTTTTACATCAGATGTTTATTTGCTGTGGCTTAACGTTTGAAATTATTTTGTAGCTTTTTTGGTAAATATTGAAATGTAGCAATAATGTATTTTGAATAATCCCAAGCCCATGAGTCCTTGGAAATATTTTATATATATACAATAACTTTATGTATAAATTTGTAAGTGGTGCAAGTTTAAAGGATATTGGTGTTCCATGTGTTTTTTTTTCTGTTGTCCAATTGTTGACAGTTCTGAAGAATTCTAATAAAAATATAATATATAAGTTTAAAAAAAGCAACAAGCAAGCTGTGGAAATGATAAAAGAGATATTGGTCCTAGCCCTGCTTCCTGAAGAGCAAGTTTCGTAGGGAAGACAGACCCAGACCTTCACAGAACTAATCCCAATTATAATTATAGTTATTTGGGTTTAATATCTGCCTTCTCATAACACAGTAATGAGGACAAAAACTGAGTCTACTTTTTACCACAATATCCCTAGCATCTAACACAATGTCTGTCACTTAAAACACTCAATATTTGTCCAAAAAGTAGACCAAACAGATAATTTCAATATAGTATGATGAGTGCCAAGAATGAGCTATATGCAAGATGCTAAGCCATGTATCCAGAGTATCAAGGGTTCACAGGGAGTTCGTTGCTGTACAGGATAATGCGAACATCCTGCCCGTCCTGTGTTGTATGGGCATGCGTGTAGAGACAGATATCTTCAGTGGGAATTGATCAGATTATCAAAAGTTGTGGGGTTTTTCCCAAAGTGCTAAAATTTTGTTTAGTAAGCCTTCTGCTTGGGAAGTACCTTTGCTTCTGGATAGCTAAGCAGGGCCAGGAGGTGATAGGAAACAAGTACAGTGGTACCTCGGTTTTTGAACGTCTCCGTTGACAAACATTTCGGTTTACAAATGCCGTAAATTTTATGGATCTATGGTATCATAAGATAGTAAAATTCATGCTACATTTGCAGTTTTAGGGGTTGATTTTAAAGGTCTGGAACGGATTAATCCATTTTGTGTTACTTTCTATAGGGAAACCATGCCTTGGTTTTCAAACGTTTCAGAACTCGAATGAATTCCAGAATGGATTACGTTCGAAAACTGAGGTACCACTGTATTTGGCTTTGATTCTAAGTTTTAAAGAGGTGGGGTGTAAGAAGCCATGAAATTCCATAGATCCAGTGAAACTAGTAAGGCAGTCATGGCACAAGTCAGAGTGAAGTACAGGTTGTACATTCCACCCTAGAAAATGTTCTATAGTCTTTATGTCAGAGGAAGTGAAATAAGTGCAATACTAGGAAGCCACAGGAATTTGGCCCATGGTGAACACCAGAGTGAGGTGGCCTTGTAAGGTCTTCATTTCTCTTAAAATCTGAAGCTGTTTTCCTTTGTCCTTGCTTCAGAGCACTACAACCACCAATGGCTTAGATCTTATGATGGCTGTTTCTTTTTTAAACTGATTCTTTTCTTTACCATCTCCTTTGAGCTTTTCATTCCTCTGCAAAAATTCAACCTCTCTCCTCCTTGTTTTCAAAAATAACATTAAAAAAAAAGAACAAAACTCTAAAATAATAAGGTATATGGACTTTTGTTTTTATGCCTATTAATATCCTTTGCTTTCAAAAATATAATTTCATTACAGGCATTAAGTGCATTCTTTTTGTGGGCCATTTAGATTAAACCTTCTGTGGGAAGGGATCATTTTTATATTCCTTTTGTTCCTCTCAGTACCCTAGCACAATGCCAAACACATTGTAATAAGCACTCAAGGTATTTGATGGAACGTGTACAAATTTAACACACTGCGCATACTTAAGATAAAAATCGAAACTAAGAATTACATGTATTCATTTCTCTCCTTATTTTCATATAGCAGCCTATTCAGATGCCTTTATAAGCTCTTACCACACTCTGCCTATTTGGATAAGGCCTTTAATAATTTGTTCTATACACAAAATGATATACTGCAACTTAAAGTGAAAAAGGTAAAATAAATATGATAAAACATCTTAAAATGAAGACTGACAAAATGTTGACAAGCACCACAAGGATGTTTTTATCATTAATTTAGAAATGCAACTCAATGTCACATTGTTTAGTTTCAAATGGGTATCTCTCTACCTGATAGTCCTCAAATATCACCAAATTTTTTTAAAAGATTTTTTTCTTAAATTTTCATATATGAAGAAAAGTTATAGAGTATAGTCTCAAGCTTATGTGGCTTTATGACTGCTTTCAACAATTACTGGTATCTTTAAAAAAAAAAAATCTTCGTATTAATGTATGGTTTGTCCAAGTAATAGACCGAAGACAGCCACAAATCTAGCATCCTCAAAACAATACATAACTGAAAAACGTAATGCCTCAAATCAATTTATTTCCTTTCAAACGTCACTAAGTAATTTCAAGGAGTACAACAAAATATTAAAAGATCCCAGCGTTCATACTAAGAATTAGGCAGTCTTCTTTGATTTTTTCTTCTCTGTTTCTTCCTTTTCCTTTTCTATTGCAGTTACTTGTAACTCAATTTCTTTGGCACTAAACATCTGAAAAGAAAAAGATTTTAAAAACAAATTGCAACTATACCAATAATTTCTAAATATTTACAGTATGAAAGTACCCTATTCTATCTTATAAATTTCTGTTTATAACTTTATATTTTATAACTTCAAATATATAATAAAATGTTTCAAACGGTTCAAAAGCAACATACTTGTAACAATTATGAACAAACACAGAACTCTTGACATTTCCACTATCATTGTACTAAAAAAGAAAGCAGGGCAAAATGTGACATTGCATTACATGTTGCATAAGCATATAACTCTGAAAACATTTAAATGCAAGGCTTATTCAGTTAATGAGCAAATGAACTCTCCCTACTTCCACTTCACTGTGTGATTCTCTGATAGGATATATTTTATCAACTCATAGACTAGCCAAAAAAGTTAGGGAAAAGATAATTTGCACTGCTTTATTTACAACTCCCTCACTAAGCACAAAGCCAAAAGAGTTACTTTATTAAATCAAAGATGGGAGCAATTGCTCAAGATCATACTGTTAAACACACGGATCTGTAGAATTTAATCGAGATCTATCCAGCTCTAAAGTATGTGCTGTATTTGCCACACAGCCTATCCTGAAATAGCATGTGGAAGGATAGTATAGCTTTGCTGCTAGGACACGTACCACTCAACCACTCATAAGTAAAAACAGATATATGACTGGGGGTGTGTGTCTGTGTTTATGTCTATCTGGGTGCGTATATAAGCATGTGATGGGGCTGGAGAGTTGACTGTGGCCTCAGTGGTGGTCTGTGTCCTGTGTTGGCACGTCTGTCCCTGGGCCCTTGGCAGCAGTGGTGACAACTCAGCTCAGTTCCAATTTCCATACTCTGTGCTCAGCATCCTATTTATTTATGTGGGGTCACGTAGGGGAAGACCATACTGCCCTGCCCCATTTCTCTTATTCATGAAAAATTTGCTGCTGTCCTATGTATCATGTCCCTATCTATCGGTTAACTAATAAATTGTGGGAATGTGGTACCAAAAGAACAAGGACAGCAACAACAAACCCTCCTCCAAAACAAAATCCCCACTGCTCCACACAGCACTGATTTCAACACTACTTCCCTTTGAAATATTTTCCTTCAAACAAAAGAAAAGGCACATGTAAAATAATCCTTCTTTGCACACTTTTCATATAGTTTCCCATGCTTTACGAGCTTTTATCTATTTTCAGCCTTAGAGAGCCAGTTGGCAAACTACACTGTAAAGTTCTACCTAATAAACAACAGTGAACCACAGTTCAAATGCTCTTTAGCCAGAGTCCTCTTTCATAATATTGGGGAACAGTGTGTTTCTCCAGGGCCCATCAACTCCAAGTCGTTGTCCGTCAATTTAGTTGTGGAGAGTGCAGCTCAAGTTCCAAGTCCAGTTGCCGTTTTCAACCTTTAGTTGCAGGGGGCACAGCCCACCATCCCATGCGCGAATTAAACCAGCATCCTTGTTGTAGAGAGCTGGCGCTCTAACCAACTGAGCCATCCGGCCGCCCCTCCAGAAGCTCAGCGGCAGCTCATTGTGTTCCTAGTTGTGGAGGGCGCAGCTCACTGGCCCCTGTGGGAATCGAACTGGCAACCCTGTTGTTCAGAGCTTGCGCTCTAACCCACTGAGCCATTCAGCTGCCCCAAATTTAAATCTTTAACAGAGGCTCAAAACACTTTTAAGTGAAAAGTAGAAAAAATAGATAAAAACCAGTAGGCAATCAAGAATGGGTGGAGGTTTTTTTGACATAATGAAGGATAACATTATGTTAGAAGCTGGGAGAGCCAACAATTATATAAATGGCAGCTGGATGACATTAGCTGGAAGCATATCTTGATTTCAGAAGATCTAAAAATACAGGAAGAGTAACTGCTCTCCATATGGTGCCAGGAATGAATCTCCCTAGGGAATACGCTACTATACTGAACTGACTGAGCAGGGATTCGCACTTATAAGAACATATACTAAATGGGGTAGGTCTATATATAGATCTCAGCAACTCTAGGTCTTCACAAAGGGCTAGGAGTAGGTAACTGCTTGCAATAAGCACATACAAATTAATTAACATTAGGCTACAGGAACAAAACAGAAGTCGTCATGTTGTCAGTGGATGGTAAGGATGTTTAAGGCTGGAAATGAAGACTCAGTTGTCAACATTGAAACTTTTGTCAAAATATTTTAAACTACAGATATGTTTTTCCCTATTTGGGTAATTACTTGCCTTCAAAGGTTGGTTTCTTCTTATTATAGCAAGTTCGATGTTTTTTCCACCAGACTGGACGATCTAATTAGAAAAAATACAGTATTAAAATTATTTCAGGAAATTCTGTTTTAAATAAGCAATTGAATGGGGGGAAAAAGCACAGTGCTTTTCTGAATATGCTTTATTAGATCACTTACTTCTAGCAAAGCTCTTATTGCTAATTTGATAGCTTCATTGTCATTTGCTATAGCATCTTCGGTGTAATTCTTTTCTAGAAATTCTCGGACAGTTTTAGCACTTCGGCCAATTGCATTTGCCTTGAAAAATAGAAGATAACTATTAATGTCACCTGTATATGAAGGAATTTGTGGTTACTTAAGTGAAGTTTAAAGGTTTGAAAACTTAGCAAAAATTTCCGCAGCTCATTTGGTTACTATCAGAATAATCTGTAGTAATGCCATGACTTGTTTTCAAATATACCAATGCTTTATCCTTTCCAGGGCTTTATTTTGCTTGAATGGCTCCAAAGTACTTGACAGAAGATATTGAAAAGTTGAGACTACAAAAGACATCGAGGTGAAAGGAGGTATAAGCTCTGAAGTGTGCTTGATGCTGCTGGTTCCTGACCCACACCTTGAGTGGCACGTGTTACTATCACAGTCCAACATACTACATATTTACTTGTCTTCCTATCACCTCTAGAATGTAAGTTCTCTGAGGGTAGAGTCTATTTTAGCAACCACTATGCTCTACGTAGAATAGTGCCTAGTACATATTTAGAGCTTAATACCATTGTTGAATGAACGAATCTTACATAGTATTGCCAATTTTAAAAACAAAAACCTTCCTTGAACCCATATTCTCCTCTAGCTACTGTTTCATTTTTGTGCTTCCCTTTATAGCTAAACTTCTTTTTAGAAAAAGATTTTATTGGGGAAGGGGAACAGGACTTTATTGGGGAACAGTGTGTATTTCCAGGACTTTTTTTTGGAGAACAGTTGTGTGTTTTTCCCAGGACTCATCAACTCCATCCAAGCCAAGTTGTTGTCCTTTCAGTCTTAGTTGTGGAGGGCACAGCTCAGCTCCAGGTCCAGTCGCTGTTGTTAGTTGCAGGGGGCACAGCCCACCATCCCTTGCAGGAGTGGAACTGGCAACCTTGTGGTTGAGAGGACGCGTGCCAACCAACTGAGCCATCTGGCCACCCGGGAGCTGAGCGGCAGCTCATTGACTTCATTCTAGTTGCGGAGGGCGCAGCTCGCTGGCCCATGTCGGAATCGAACAGGCAGCCCCGTTGCCCAGAGCCCCGCTCTAACCAACTGAGCCACCTGTCCACCCTGCTAAACTTCTTAAAGGAACTAGCTTCACATCCTTCCTTACTGTTCTTTTCCTCAATTTTCTATTTTGAACATTTTCAAACATATAAAAGTTGAGAGTACAATGAGTAACTAACTACATATGTTTTTACCTAATACATGAATTGTTAACATTTTGAGATATTAGTTACACCTCTCTCCATTTACTTATACACACACATGCATGATTTTTTTAATGCTGAAGTTGAAGATAACATAACATTTCATCCCTAAATACTTCACCATCTATCCCCTTAAAACAAAGATGTTCTTTTATTTGACATTGTAATTAACACACCCAAGAAATTTAAGACTGATACAATACTGTTATCTATTATACACTTTTAA
The DNA here is from genome assembly GCF_964194185.1 of Rhinolophus hipposideros. Lineage (NCBI taxonomy): Eukaryota > Metazoa > Chordata > Mammalia > Chiroptera > Rhinolophidae > Rhinolophus > Rhinolophus hipposideros. The sequence goes on from NC_138063.1 coordinate 38,360,720, forward strand.
ATATCTCTGGTTGTTCCTAAAATGTCCTTGTGACTGTTTTAACCCAATCCAGGATCTAATGAAAGACCATGGATTACATTTGTCTTTTTAGTCTCCTTTAAACTAGAAAAGTTTTCCTTTATTTTGTCTTTCAATGAACATTTTAAAAGTGTAGAATGTTCCACTATCAGGATTTATTTGATAATTCCCTTTTGATCAGATTAAGGTTAAATCCAATGGCAAGAATACTACAAAGGTGATGTTGTTTCTTTCCCATTACATCACATGAGGCACATAATGGCTGAGTTTGTTGGTTATGGTGGGATCCACCAGATTTCTCCACTGAAAAGGTACCTTTTTTCCTTTGTAATTACTGAGTAATATGTGGGACCATGTGACTACCCTTTTTCCCAGCTATCTTTTAGTGATGGTCTTAATGTGCCTTGATGATTCTTGTCCTCCCAAGTCTCTTTTAAATCTACTTCAATCAGGCTCTCATTACCATCACTCCATCCAAGCTGCTTGTCAAAACCACTCATGACCTGCATTTTGCCAGATCCGATTGTTTCATAGTCCTCATCTTACTTGACCCATCGCTGGCACTGATTCAGCTTATCAACTCTTCTTAGAATATTGTTCTCATTTGGGAACCGGGACAGTGCTCTCTGGGTTCTCCTTTACACACTCTGCTGGGTCCTTCCCCACCTTTCACTGGTCCAACGTCCCTGATCTAAATCAAGTCTTGCCTGAATTATTACTAGCCACAGCCTCCTAACTTGTTTGCCTGCTTCTATCCTTCCCTATCCTATAATCTATTCTCAAAACAGCAGCCAGAGAGATACTTTCAAAATATAAATCAGATATTACGCTAATGGGCAAAAACCTCAAAAGACTTTCTACATCATTCTATATAAACCAAGTCCTATCGACGGCTTTCAGACCCTACAAGATCTAGCCCTCTCCTGCCTGTTACTTCACCCCTTACCATTATCTTTCTTGATTTGCTGTTGCACAGTCATATGCTCCTGCACAGAGATCTAGCTCTAATAGCCTCCTTGATATTTCCTAAGTATGGGACATACTGCTGCCATGGGATATTGCCCTTATTATTTCCTCTGTTTTGAATACCAGAGAAGTTACTACCTGGCTGGCTTCTTCATTTTCTTCAGCCCTCTGTTCAAATGTCACCTTTTCAAAGGTGCTTTCCCTGACCACCTTACTTACCAGTCACTCTTTAGCCTCCTAACCTTGTACTTCACCCCCAACTCCACACCAGCTGTGTATAGTCTGGTAAGTTCACCTCTATGTCCCCAGAACCTGGAAGAGTACTTGCTGTGTAAATAGGAATTCAATTATTCATAGACTGAATATTTGTTAAACGATGGACTGTTTATATGTTTTATTTCATAACTTATGATGGTGACATGAATTATCTTTGGGAATCCTGCACTATAATATACCTTTCTGCAAAGAGATCATCAACTCACAAGCTTACTGCTCTGGTACTCAATTCCTTCTTCATTTCTGGCCACTTAGGACTTTCTGTGTTTCTTATGAGTTCAGCAATGCATTACAAAAAATCTTAATGATCATTCTAGCATTCTAGGTGTTTGTAGCAGGATAATTTTTAGTTATTGTAATGTGCCAAACCCTAGAACCTGTTACTCAAAGTAAAAAATATTTTCTGCAATGTGAAAATGTGTAAAGAAGAAAAAAAATATTTCAAAAAGGTAGCCCCTTATCACAATTGATCCAGACACTGCCAAACTACAAGGCATCCTACCAGGCTGACAAAGTTTGTTGGACTCTCCTGTCATGGAAGGCGCAGCAGTATGCCTTCACTGAAAGAGAATCTTACTCTGGATTTGAATTTCCTTTCCATATACCAAATGTTTCTGTCAGCGCACTATCTGTGGACATGCTGAATGCTTTTTTTTTCACCATCATGGCATCCTACAAAACATTTCTGGTGACTGTGGAACTGATTGTGAGGAAATACGAGAAGGCTTATGCCCACAGGAGTCACTGGTCTTATCATGTTCTCTGTTACCCTGAAGCAGCCAGCCTGACAGTAATATGGACCAGCCGACTGAAGACTCGGGTATAGCACCAGCTGGGTGACATCTTATGGGGCCAGGTTTCTGTTCTACAAGATCCTGTGTGTGCCCTGAAACAGGAAGCAGTAACTAATTTCTCCCATAGTCAAAAACCTAGCACTCAAGGAACGGCTGTTTCATTAATACCCTTAATGGCCCACTAATAAAATTTTTGCTTGTCACAACTAGTTTATTAATTTAAAGGTCATAGTTCCCAAGGTGGTGGAGAGGAGGGAGAAGAGGCAATGTTCTAACAGGGGATATAACAGGGATATAACAATAATTTCACTGAACTAGAAGCTGAGGCTGCCACTTGGTCATTTTCAAGTCCTCATACCCTTGAATCAGGTGGTAGGGTGGTATAATTTATTCTGATTAGCAAGGGAAATAAAGTTACTATTATACAATGGGATCAGGGAGATGTCTAGAACTCAAGGGATTTTCTGGAGATCTCTCTCAGTATTCCCATATGAAAAGAAAAAAGTTAATGGAAGACACTATTAATCCATTAAAGCAGGATCACTAATGGCCTAGAATCTTAAAAAGTTTGTATCATGTGCCAGCTAAAGAACCCCAACAAACCGAAGTGCTAGTATCAGCTATTCTATTATTATTTCTACAACAGGTCATGTGGCTGCAGCTTATATTTTCACCTTCCTATTTCTACTTTCCATTTCACAAGTCCTCTATCTGCATCTTGTAAGACTATAACCTAGTACTGCAAAGTACTGTCACCACATGGTACCACAGCTGTGTCCTCAATAGCCCATTGTGCCATTTTATCAGGCAACTTGACATAGTAGGTCAGAGAAAAAAACAGAACACACCAAAAAAAAAAAAAAAAAGAAAAACTATTTCACAGTTGAAGTACTACAGTCTCCCCAAAACAGAAATAAAACTGGAAGATTTTATTTTACCTTTCAAGACTGGATATCAGAATTTATATAACACGTATAGAGAACCATTTGACCTAAGGGAGGTAGCATGATGTAGTGGAAAAAACACTGGACAAATAGGCAGAAGACCCTGAGTTCTAATTCCAGTTTTGCTACCAACTAGAGGTATGAACATTAAAAAAAGAACAACAAATCACATAGCTCCTGAGTCTCACCACATACGTAAAATAAAAGTTTCTAAATGTTTCGTTATAGGTAATTTTTTAAAAGCTTTATAATATTTCCTTCAACCGAAATCTTACAAAGGAGTACAATATGTAAAATTAATAAGATGATGATAATGAGGTGTATGTGTGCGTGCCCCACGTCCACCACATGGCCTTATGACACCACAGCAGAGAGCATAGTTTCAGACCTGGATGTTAAATGAAATCCCCAACAATTTAAAAACTTCATAATTTTCAAAAAAAAAATAATAATAATAAAATAAAATAAAATAAAAACTTCATAATTTTCATAATCAATTGACTTTGAAATAAAAAAAACACTTCTCTGTGTGACCCTACAGAGAAACCAAATTAAAATGGAAATTTATGTAAACTTGGAAATTGTTATGTTGTAAAATTGAAATGAAGGGTAATAATGTAATGATTAATGCAATCAGAAGATGGCAGACTTCAAAATACTTAGAGAAAGAGTGTAATAAATATTTTTTGTTTAGGGCATAGATTTGGAGGCACAAGAAATCTAGTACATATAAAAGATTTCTAACTGGCAGAAAAAAGTCTGGTATTTGCAGCAAGTAAATTCATAGCTTGTGATTACCAATTAAGATTGTCCGGGTAGTTTAAAAGAAGATGTGCAGCTAACACAAGTATTCAGATCTCTGTGGTAAGAATATAATCCACTGTTTTACTGGCTTAATTGGTTCATAAAATAGTATCTTATGAGTATGGTCAGCTCAAATGAAATCCTTTATTTCATAAAGATCAAGGCAGTATTTTCCAATTAGTTTGGCTTTCAATAAGAGTAAAATAAACTCTTCATAAAATTATTTTAAAGCCTAAGTATTTAAACTTCTAATAAAGCCAAGATCATTATGTTAGATTCTGTGGTGTAGTCTTACTCTTATTCAAGTATATGAGAATATACAAAAATTCACTTCTGGAAACTGCCCCTAGCTTCCCTAGGTCCTAGACTTTTGTAGTAGATTTGAGTTCACTGTTAAGCCAAGTTAGTAGTTGGGTACTGAAACAAGAATGATGACTTATCCAAAAAACACACTATATCCCAGGAATTATGTGGAGATAATTACAATGTACTGACACTTAAGAATAAATTCATAGTTTGGTGTTCTCTGACTCTCCTAGAATAGAGGATGTATTAAAGATTTCAGTATGGGATTTAAAAGCTCATTTAATTCTTTATCAAAAGCAGAAAGACTTCTACATATTTCTACTCAAAGCAAGCAACTATATGATGCAGTACTAATTTGGAAGAATGAACAACGAATAGGAAATGGATATTTCTCTTACTTTGTCATTTATATACACTTAGGTTTGTCCTATCTTTCCAATTGTGAGGAAAAGACCTGTGATCAATAAACCAGTGTTTCTCTATCCATCAAAAACCATCATAATTGCTGACCAGCTAAATGGTCATATAAAGTTTCTACCACCATAAATATTATAATGTAACACAATTTTTGTCATGTTTTTGAAAGCAATAAAAGCATTTATAGTAAATACATTTATTCGTCTTCTCTTACTATATTAAAAAATTCATGGCTCACCTTCCAAGCATGATAAGTACCAGAGGGATCAGTCTGATATAACCTTGGGATACCATCATCATCAAAACCTACAATTAAGGCAGAAATACCAAAAGGTCTTCGTCCATTGCTTTGAGTATATCTCTGAAAAATAAAATATTTTCATAACTACTTTCTGTATAAGGCCATAAAAAGGATAACACTATTCCTTATCAAGCAACAAATTCTAATAATAAAGTATTCTTGCCAAAATAATCTTCTTTATTGATTCTTACACTGTATAAGTTTAAGATCCTCTTCCTGACTTTCTGGACTAACCTTAAATCCATGATGAAATTTTTAAGGAATTAATGTACACAGTCTATAAAATAATAAATTTGCTCATATATATGGTCTTAAAACTTTTCTTATTGCTTTATGTACATTTTGGTAACATAACTAAATTGCAATCTCTTGAACACAGCAGAGAACTGTATATGTCACACCATTTTGGTTCCCAGGAAAGCAGACTTCAGAGAACTGCTTTGGAAGCACTCCTTGGTTTACTTTGGGAGACACTACAATTGTTACTATTAATATCAAGTATTCTTACTTGATACTATCATTATCAAGTATATCCTGTTCACTATATACTAAGTTATCTCTACATAAAACCCAACTAAGACTGTCTGTCAGGTCCAAAACAAGGAAACCCTTGTTTCTCTTGAAGAAAAAGCAAGACTTTTCCTCAGAGACAACAGAGCACTGAAAACCAAATTGTATCTCGTTTTATTTCAGTGTTAGGAACTTCCTGAATTTGTGCTTCAGGGAATGGAATTCAACTAATTCTGAGACTGGTACTCCTAGAAGTTGTGCAAAGAGGCAATCCTGACAGAAACCTCAAGACCACATTTGTAGGCAGCTTCAGGAACTGTAAGTAACTTTATGGCTTGAAATAGCTTTATACTAGTTTTCTTCCTGGGCTTGTCTATGTATCCTATTTTTTTATTGTTACATTTTAAATTGTATGTGTATTTTTATAAGCCACTTCAAATTATGAATGCCAATAACTGGGCTACACAAACATAAGTAAACTCTTAAAAAATAGGATTTATGTCTTAATTTCCCTGTATATCCTAATGTTCCTATATTGCACCAAAGTATGAAGTAGATGCTTTGTAAGTATACCTTAGAGGAGAGACCATTTTATTTGATTTGCTTAATCAACCATTTTTTTTAATGAAAAGGTAATACATACACAGTGTTAAAATAATTTTGAAGTACCAAAGGTGTACCTAAAGCATATCTCTTTCATCCTAGAACCGCATCCTGCCCAGTGGCAACTTCACTATTATAGATTTAAAATGTATATTTCTATAAATGTGCTATGTATAACCTTTATATTTCTAGAAGAAAAACTAAAAACCACAATTGGGAACCTTGTATACACAATGTATTACACCATTCTTTTTGGTATATACCTTTATAACCTCTGGGAAAATCAAAGCAAATGAAGTAAAACAATATAAAAATACTGGACATCCCTGCAACATTAAGTAAAATTTTAAAATAGGGCAATTTTTAATAAGTATGTAATTTAAAACTTTATTATCTAGAATATATTGTCTATAAAAAAATCTCTACATGGACAAATGGTAAAAATCCATGCCAGAAAGAGTTCTAAATGTTTCAAATGTACTATTATCACTTAATCCAACTCAACAAAATTGGTATAACTGTAATGCCCATTTTATAAAGAAGAAAATTTGAGGTGAAACAGGCTAAATAGTTTGCCCAAAACACTAACTAGGAAGTAGCAAAGCCAAGATTCAAACCCCCAAATTCTGGCTCCTGGGGGCACATTCTTAACTAGAGTGCCTATCAAAAGGAAAAATAGTTTATGCTAGGAGAAATGAAAATAATAAACCAAATTGTGGAAAAAAATCGACTTCACTACTAATTATAAAATAGAAATTAAAACAACTACACAGCACTATGTTATACCTATGTGCTAAATAAAAGAAAAATGAAAAACCCAATGCTGCTGATCCTTCAGGGATACATTTATGCATTGCTGGTTGCACAATAAAAATTGGTTCAATCTTTTTAGAAAGTAATTTAGTTACATATAACAAGAGTCTTAAAACCAATTATAATCTCTAATCTAGCAATCCCATGCTGAAAATCAATTTAACAATATAATTCAAAAAAGAAAAATAAGAGCTGGGAGTAAGATAATGTTCTCAAAGTAGCAAATTGAAAGCCAGCAAGCAAGAGAGAGAGCACCAGAATGAGAGAACGAAAGAAACTGGAAACAACCTAAATAATTACCAGATAACAACTAGAAACCATATGACAGGCATACCTCAGAGATATTGCAGGTTGGGTTCCAGACCACCACAATAAAGAGAATATCACAATAAAATGAGTCATAATCTTTTTGCTGGTGGAGAGTCTTGCTTTCAATTTGTGAAAAATGCAAAATTGTGAAGTGCAACAAAGCCAGGTGCAATAAAATGTTAGTAAGAATAAGGACTATGTTGACATATATATAAGATATATATAAGAAAACACATAAGTGAAAAATTACTTGTATACACCATGATTATACTTAATGTCAAATCATGTATCTACTCATGGATTCGGAAGTCATATCTAAAACAATTCAGTTGTGTTTAGGTTTGTAGGTAAAAGAATCATGGGTATTGCTTTGGTAAACTAAAAAATGGTTCTCATTACTCTGTCTCCAGAAGTGAAGAAATCCCCTTAAAAGATTAGATTTATTGCTCTTTCAAATTTTAATATAATTTCCTGAACTGATACTGATTGAGATTCCTAGTGATCAAATCAATCATTCCAACTGGAGTAAGATTATGAGTATGAAGTAAATGTGAGAAAGAATAAGGAATTTAGTAGACTTAGTAGACTAAATGATTGAAGTGACTGTAGTATTTCCATGATTGGACCTATAATGATAAAGGAGAAAACTGGAAGAAATCTGTTGGAATGTTGGCTTACCTGCTTTAAGGTTGCTATGAAGCGAGTTATATATTCTACAGTGACTGGGTCCTCAACTGTAAGCTTATAACTCTGGCACTCCACACGGGCTCTGTTTATCACTACTCTAGCATCAGCAGTCAGTCCTATAAAAGTAGTTGATACATTACAAAAAAGAATGACTTTTTCCCTTGTCGAAAGGGCTTTGGCTACCATAGAATCTTTCTTACAGTGTCCTGTTTTTCTCAATGTATGTCCATTATAAAGAATTTGTAAAACAGAGTATCAGTTATCAAATATTCTGATTTATTTCCTTCGGGATTTAATTCAATGCATTCTTATTTCCTTTTTTTTTTTTAAATGGCCTTAAAGAATAATAGTTAAGCATTAATGTTAAGTAAATTATTTCCCAAAGAATAAAATGGTTTAATTCACAGTAGTTGGGCTGGTACAATCTCTGTAGTCATTATTTTTTAAACTTTTTTTTTGGAAGACATTAATGGCAGACTGTTCAAAGGTTGATGGTCTATCCTGATTAAAAAACCAATATACTTACTACCTAAACTGGATTACCTAAGCTAGATTTCTTATGAAAACAATGAATATCACTTAATTATCTAACATATATCTATTGAATTCAAATTTCATTGAATGTAACTGTAACATCACTTCTCAGCTTTTTGTCTAGGTTATGAGTTTGAAAATTAAGAATGTTAAAAAAGAAATAGAAAACACTGCATCTGACTTTTGTCATACCAAAACATCATGTAATTAATCCCGAACACTCTTTTTTTCTTTTTTCCCCCTTCTTCCACCTCCTCCACCCCAACTCTGGTTCAAGCTGTTGTTTCTCAGTCTATTTGTGTAGGACACAGCTCCCAGGCCCCTGCTGGTATTATGAGCCTTGTGCTCCCCATGGCTGAGGCAGTCGGTTGCCAGTCATCAGCAGCTCACAGCAGCTCATGGCAGCTTTCACCGGCTACTCACAGCTGCACACGGTAGCCCATGCTGGCCACCGGCCACTCACGGCTGCACACAGTAGCCCATGGCAGCACACAGCAACCCAAGGCAGCTCATGCTGGCTGTCAGCCATTCACACTGGCTACCAACCACTCACACTGGCCACTGGCCGCTCACAGCGACACACAGTAGCCCACGGCAGCACTCGGCAGCCCATGGCAGCCCACGGCAGCCCACGCCAACCTCCGGCTGCTCACGGCAGCCCAGCTCCAGGGACAGCTGTTGTTCACAATCTTAGCAGTAGAGGGTGCAGCTCACTGGCCCATGTGGGAATCAAACCAGTGACCTCAGCATTAGGAGCACAGCGCTCCAACTACCTGAGCCACCGGGCCGGCCCTAAAGGAAATAAATGTGTTTCTATTAAAAAGAAAAAGAAAACGACTAAAAACGTAAATAGATGCAATGATTGTAAACATTTCTATTAAAGACTTCTTTGGCATTTGATCTTCCCATTTTCGTTTTGTTTCTTTGCTCATTCTCTAAATACCACATTGCCCAAAATATTCATTCACAAAGTCTCTCAAACAGCTGTTTCTCATGTAACAATCAGTCTTTCGCAGTCACAAACTCTTAGTCAACAACGAAGAACCTGTTAGAATATGTCACTGTTAAGAATCACCTTAACACTCACTCATGGGTAGGGTGTGAAATACAATCAGATAGTTAAAGGAAGAAAAACTGATTCTCTTCTTTGCAAATGTTATCTGAGAGAAAAAATGGGAGGAGATTGATTTAGACTATTCTGCGAATTAAAAGCTTCACTCAATTAGAAAATAGAAAGATTTCTAAGTATTTCCCCTTTACAATGTAAATATGATTCAAAACTGCAAAATATAAAAGTATCATACTTAGAAAGTGGTAGTAGAACTGATTCAAACAAGAAAATCAGATAAATTTGCCAAATTACATGAGTAGCATAAGTCTGTGTGTGTATCTATTTTTAACATAAGTAGCAATTATACTAATCAAAACTAAATGAGTAGGAAAAAGAGAACAAATTCTATTTAAAGAGCATTGAAAATTTCAATTTCACTGTTTATAAATAAGCAATTACAGAAATGAGCCCTCAGTCTAGTGCTTTTATAATTGTACCACAATTTTACCTTGAAAATGCTATCATAATGTAAAATTTCTGCTATTAAACAGAATTCCACATGCTACATGAAATAAATTTTTTTTTTTAATTCTTTGGGTTTTTCCCTAAGGGCTGTTTTCCAAATATTAAAAGCACAATATAACAACATCAACAAAAGAATGTGAATTTTTTCAAAAAACTGTATTTCTTTCTGATATGTACTCATTGTAAAACATTCCATCAGAGGGAATAAGAGATACCATATAATTCCACAATATATAAACAGAATTGTTACCATACATATTCTTTTGTAACCTATTTTTAATATGTATGTCAATACATACAAATCCTACCACCTCCTTTTTTAACTGTCACTAAATAATAGTGATGATGATGTAGTAGTAAGAGTAGTTAGTGGTAACAGTAATATTTGTTAAATACGTATGCCAGACATAGTTCTAGAGGCTTCCTCTGTATTAACTCAATTAATCCTTGTAGCAAATCAATAAGGTAGATACCATCATTAACCCCATGTTACAGATGACTAAACTGAGGCAAGGTATTGCCCAGTCATAGGTATAGTGGATAATGGAGTCTGTCTTAGAACCCAGTTGGTATGATTCCAGAGCCTGTGCTTTTAAGCAACTGCATGGATATACCATGATTTATTATACCAATTCCCCAATAATAGACATTTAGGTATTTTCTAATTTCAAAAGTCAATTAATATGTAAGGAGAATATTAGTAAATATCTTACTCTGCTAAAAAGTTATATACATTTTAAATTATTTTTACATTAAAGTCTGAAAGGTATATGTATCAGATGTTACAGCATTCCATCATTTATATTAAGATGACTCCTTAAAAAAATTTTATTGTAGTAAAATATATGTAACATAAAATTTACCATTTTAACCATTTTTAAGTGTTCAAGGCAGTGGAATTAAGTACATTTACATGGCTGGACAATCATCATCATCCATCTCTAGGGCTTTTTTATTTTCCCAAACTGGAACTTTGAATACGTGAAACAATAACTTCCTATTTCCTCCACCCCCAACACACCTCTTGAACCATTTTTTCTGCCTCTATGAATCTGATTACTCTAGGTATCTTATATAGTAACTGTCCTATTATGACTGTATTTCTCTTAGAATGTATTCAAAGTGGACATTCTTGACTTATTCCTGATCTTAGAAGAAAAGCTTTTAGGTTTTCATCATTGACTATGATGTTTACTGTGGGTTTTTCACATATGACCTTTATCATGTTGAGGTAGTTTTCTTCTACTCCTACTCTGTTGAATGTTTTTATCATAAGAGGGTGTAGAATTTTGTCAAATTCTTTTTCTACATCAGTTGAAATGATCACGTAGTTTTTCCTTTCATTCTGGTAATGTGGTATATTACAGTGATTGATTTTAATATTTTGAACTATCCTTAGGAATAAAATTCCTTAGTCATAGTGTATAATCCCTTTAATACTGCTGAATTTGGTTTCCTAGTATTTTGTTAAGATTTTTACATCAATATTTATAAGGGATATCGTACTGTAGTTCTTTTCTTGTAGTGTCTTTGTCTAGTTTTGGTATCAAAGTAATACTTGCTTCATAGAATAAATATGGAAGTGTTCCTTCCTCTTCAATTTTTTGGAAGCATTTGAGAAGGATTGGTATTAATTCTTCTTTAAATGTTTGGTAGAATTCACCACTGAAAACATCTGGTCTGGACATTTTCCTTATTGAGAGGTTTTTGATTATTGATTCACTTTTATTACACATCTATTGAGATTTTCTATTTTTTTCTTGAGTAACTTCAAGTAATTTGTATATTTCAAGGAATTTGTCCACTTCTTCTAGGTTATCTCATTTGTTTGTGTATGATTGTTCATAGTATTCTCATAATCCTTTTTATTTCTGTAAAATCAGTAGTAGTGTCCCCTTGTTCTTTTTTATCTTTATTAAATTTATTGGGGTGATATTAGTTAGTAAAATTATATAAGTCTCAAATGTACATTTCTATATACATCATCTACATAACGCATTGTGTGTTCACCACCCAGAGTCAGTTCTCCTTCCATCACCATATATTTGACCCCTTTACCCTCTTCTACAACCCCACCTCCCCCACTTACCTCCTTGTAACCACTAAACTGTTGTCTGTGTACATTGTTTTTTGTTTGTTTCTTTGTCTTGTTCATTTCTTGCCTTCGATTGTATATGCCAAATATGAGTGAAGTCATAATGTGCTCAACTATTTATTTCTGACTTATTTCTCTTAGCATGATAATCTCAGATCCATCCATGTTGTCACAGATGGCAGAATTTCATCTTTTCTTATAGCCAAGTAATATTCCATTGTATATATGTAATTGTACATATGTACCACATCTTCTTTATCCAGTCATCTATAGAAGAACACTTTTGTTGTTTCCATGTCTTCGCCACTGTGAATAGTGCTACAATGAACATAGGGGTGCATGTATCTTTATGGATAAATGTTTCAGAATTTTGGGGTAGATATCCAGAAGAAAAGGATTGCTGGGTCGTATGGTAATTCTATTCTCAATTTTTTTAAGAACCACAGTGTCTGTACCAATTTACATTCCCATCAGCAGTATGTAAGGGTCCCTTTTTCTCCACAACCTCTCACACACTGTTATTACTTATCTTCTTGATAACAGCCATTCTAACAGGTGTGAGGTAGTTTTGATTGGCATTTCTCTAATAGATAGTGAAGTTGAGCATTTTTTCATATATCTGTTGGCCATTTGTATATCTTCTTGGGAGAAGTATCTGTTCAAGTCCTCTACCCATTTTTAAATTGGAATGCTTGTTTTTTGTTATTGAGTTGTAAATAGCATCTCCTTTTTCATTTCTGATTTTAGTTGAGTCTTCTTTCATTCTTAGTCCATCTGACTAACGGTTTGTCAATTTTGTTGATCTTTTCAAAAACACCAACTCTTGGGTTTGTTGATTTTTTTCTCTACTGTTTTTCTATTGTCTATTTATGTATCTCAGCTCTAATCTTTATTATCTCCTTCCTTCTGCCAGCTTTGGGTTTAGTTTGTTCCTCTTTTTCTAGTTTTTAAGATGTAAAGTTAAGTTGTTGAATTGAAATATATTTTGATATGTGTTTTCAGCTATATATTTTCCTCTCAGCACTGCTTTTGCTGTATCTCATATGTTTTGTATTTGTGTTTTAATTTTCATTTGTCTCAAAATATGTCCTACTCTCTCTTGTGATGTTTTTCTTTGACTCATGGTTTTTTAAAGAGGATTATTTAATTTCCACATATTTGTGGATTTTTCAGTTTTCCTTCTGCTGTTGATTTCCAGTTTTATTCCATTTTAACTAGAAATGATACTTTGTATGATTTCAAGCTTTTAAACTTCATTAAGATTTGTTCTGTGGCAAGATAATTCCTTTATTAAGACAGTAAGAGAAAGATTATTTTTTGCTTAATAAGGTTTTTAAACTTCACTATAAAATTCTGATGGAAAAAACATGGTTAGAAAATGAACAACAACAACAAAAAAACACCATAAGAAACATGTCTTGTTTGCTATACAGATGCAAATAAGCACATGAAAATATGTTCAACATCATTAGCCATGAAGAAATGCAAATTAAACCCACAACAAGGTTTCATTATATACCTATGTAAATGTCTAAAATAGAAAATAGTAACAACACTAAATGCTGCTGAAGATGCAGAGAAAATGAATCGTTCATACACCACTAATGGGAATGTAAAACACTACCAAAGCTCTGAAAAACAATTTGGCAGTTTTTTATATAACAAAGCATGAATTATCATATGACCCAGCAATTGTACTCTTGAGTATTAATCCCAGAACAATGAAAACCTATGTTTACACAAAAACCTGCACATGAAAATTCACACTAACTATATTTGTAGTAGGTAAAAACTGGAAATAATTCCAAACTGGAAATAATCCAAATATTCCTCAATGAGTGAGTTAACCATGTGAGGTAATCCATACTATGAAATCCTATTCAGAAACAAAAAACAACAGACTATTGATATATGCAACTGTATTTGGATTAATTGCAAGGGAATTGTGCTGAATGAAAAAAAAACCAGGATGAAAAGGTTATACACCATAAGATTCTATTCATATAGCAGTCTCAAAATGACAAAATTATACAGATGGAGAAGAGAACAGATTAATAATTGCCAGAGGTTAGAGATGAGGAGGAGGAATAGCATGGATAGCTTTGTCGTAATGTAAGAATTGTATATCTTGATTATGGTGATGGCTACATGAATCTTCACATGTGGTAAAGCTAATAAAACTACACACACACACACACACACACACATGCGCACAAATGAGTGCATGTAAAACTGGTGAAATCTGAATAAATTCTGTGGCTTGTAACAATGTCAATTTACTGGTTTTTGAAGATGTTACCATTGAGGGAAAGTGGGTGAAGGGGACTGCACTGTGTTTTCTTATAATTTTTCTGATATCTACAATTATTTCAAAATAAAAAGTTTAAAAAGAAAACAGCTACCTAAAGTTATAATTAAGGTGATATAATATACACCTTCTAACATTTATATTTTATCAAAGCTAACTATCAGAAATCCTGGTGTAGAGTTGTGATTTTCTAGAAAAAATAGGGTATGTTGTTTGTGTTTAATAATGCCATATATTGTGTATGCATATAGACAACAGCTGTAGTACGGCCAAATGTGTTACCCTACCACACTAAAGATACTCTGTATCATTACTGTAAGTCTATAAGTACCTGCAAAAGCCATGCAGACATGGTCATCAAGGGCACAAATTTTCCTCACAGTTCTTTCATCTTGAAGCTTGGCAACAGATTTTTTTTCTACCCCGAGTACAACTATATCAGTACCTCGAATTCCAACCTGTCAAGTCATTTAAAAACATAATTAGTTGTCAGTGTTAACATTAAATCAAGTTATTCTAACACATGACTTACAGGAAAAGGCTTTTCCTTAAACATTCAATTAAAGTGGAAAATCAGACTTCTAAGAAAATAGCTGCACAGATCCAGGCATACTGAAAGTCCATTCTCCAAACTCAAAACAAAGAAGACATAGGGATAGAATATTCCACAAATGCTTAAACTACATAAGTGTCCTAATCTCATACAATACACCTGAAGATTTGCCATCTAAATATAGAATAATTTTAACCAAAATGAACAAAGATGCTGGGAATCCATGTGGATTCCTTACAGAATGAGCAGTATGAGTACTGGTAGTGGTAGAAATAGTATAGAAAGGTAAGTAGTAACATTCTGAAATCTCTCCCAGGTTATCTCACAGTTTGGAAGGGTAAAGATTGGGGGGTCATAAGCAGTCAAGAGAAAGATCAAATACCCTCACCCTGGATCACTGAAAAACAAAGCCTCAACTCAAATAGGAATATAACAAGAACAAAGCATTGCTGTTCCTCCCTTCAGCCCTTCCCTTGGGAAGGAAGTGGAAAAAAGTCCAAAGAATAATGTACAAGGGAAGTAGTTCTCAAAGAGGGACTTCTGGGGAAACATGGCTTTATTCTCAGGGGTGCAAGAGTAATCTATGAGAACTCTAATTCTATATTACAATGGTAATCTAAGTATTTTCTTTTTTCTTTCTTTTTTTAAATTTATTGGGGTGACAATTGTTAGTGAAATTACATAGATTTCGGGTGTACAATTCTGTATTACATCATCTATAAATCCCATTATGTGTTCACCACCCAGAGTCAGTTCTCCTTCCATCACCATATATTCAATCCCCCTTATCCTCATCTCCCTCCCCCCAGCCCCCTAAGTATTTTCATATTGGTATTTGTGTTTATGATTGCCTCGTGGCCAAGTGTTTTATATAACATAACTATGCAAAAAGGTGTGTTCTGAATTAGCATTCTTGAAGTAAAAACTACAGAACAGATTAAATATAGAACTAGGCCTGAGATTACATCTTTCAATTAAAAAAAAAAAACACAGACAATTACACATGATCTTAACCAAAAGACTGAGAAACGATAAAAACAGACAATCTAATCAAGGCTTTTGTCTAATTGTTCTGTCGCTTCATTCAAGTCTGTCAGTTTATACACAGGCCTTCCCTAACCATCCTGTCACAAATCAGCAACCCTCCCTCCACACTCCACCCTCATCTGATAGACACATGTTGAACCTCATACCCTATAGGGAACATGCCTTCTTATCAAGCCATAGGACATCATAACAATGAACATATATTAGGACTTGAAGAAAATCTCAATATTTTCCCCAAATTAAAATAAATCAAACAAATTGGTCACAAGACCACACAATAATTATTATAACTTTCACCCAAACAATTTTCAACTTTATAAAGAAGTTAAAACTGCCAACAGGTTGGGTCAGGGTGTCTCTGTACAGGCGCCCTCACAGCCTGGGAGTTGTGTGCAGAACTGCCTTTTGAAGGGTTGAGTTACAGGAAGAGGCTCATCCCATTCCAGAGATGGTGGAGTAGGGAGGGAGGAGAGAAGGAGGAAAAGAAAGCAGGAGGGAGTCAGAAGGGAGGTTCAGATTTGCTTGACTGGCCTCAGTGGGAGGCGAGGCAATGCAAGCCAAGCATGCTCCCTTGTAAGTCCCTGGGGCTTGGCAGCCCCCCAAATAATTTTCCACCTTAATCCCTGACCCCATTGCCCACAGCCCCCATAGGCTACTGCTCTCTTCCTCTTACTTAAACCACCCCACCCTATTATCTTTGTGGATGACCCAAATTCAAAGAATTTGTATATATAAATCTTTTCTTTTCAAAAATAAAACAAAACAAAAAACACCTGCCAACACATACTATCTAGAAAATGTTTATAATGAAAATCCTAATATCAAAGTCTTTTGGATGTGGACGAAATTTTTCTCAGAAGAAAATTCATAATTTCATATTATAACATCAAACAAAATATTAAAAGTTCAGTCAAGAAGTTCAAAAAGGAGTAAAAATATTTAAGCTAAGCTTAAAGGGAAAAAAGCAGAAATTAATAATTAGGGAGAAAACAAAACAAAAAACTGATAAATAATAACAGGATAGTTTTTTAAAGAAATACTTTTAAAAGATGTCTCAGTTAACCTAGCCAAAAGGCAGAAAAAGTAAATGAAATATATACACGTGTGAAAGATAATTTAAAAATTATAACCCTAAGTTAATAAATTTGAAAACCTGACTGAAAGGATGACAGAATAGAAAAATTAAAAACTGCCCATACAGACTCAAAAAAGGAAAGAAAATTCAGTCTCACCAACAAACATGGGATAATTTCAGAAAAGAACTATCCCTCAAAAGCACGTGTCAGGCTTAGAAGGTTCATTTTAATATAAATATAAATGCTATATGGATAGCAAAGATCTATTATTTTTGGCCTTCTGTCAACCATAGCACTTCAGTCATTCTTGGAGAAACACTAAGTCTTTGGGGAGAGAGGGGGCTATAATGTAACCCAGTCTAGCCAAACCATAAATCCTTAAAGTTTTACAGGAAGTTTTTGAAAGACAGGATAATTCTTTCTGCTGTACATAGAACTGGGAGCCTGGAGCCTAGGGCTCCTTAGGAGTCCCCGCTTAGGGAGGTCTTGTCTGAGAATGAAAGTAATAGGGAGAGAAAGCAAAGGATGGATAGGGAGAGGAAGGGAGAGAGAAAGAAAGAAACATCAATTCTACTGTGGTCATTTAAGGCCCTAGTAGCCATTGAATTGAACCTAAAAGCAAGGTTTACTACCCCTGCTCCCTTTGGGTACTTGATTCAATAGATTCACGTTTTTGCTTAAATTATTGTGAGTTGGATATCTGATGTTTGCAACTTAAATAGTCCTAACTAAAACAATTCAATAGTAAAAATTAAAAGTAAATGAAAAAAGCTACAAAGACATCTGATAAAATTCAATATCCACAACCTAATTTAAAAGCAACACTAGAAAAGCAGGAAGAACATTTCACAACTTGTTAAAAGTATCACAAACCAGTAGCCAGAATAATCTCAGAAAATAAATCACCATCCCCTCACCTGTTTAGCCAAAAAAACCACTTGTCATCCTTTACAACTCCCTCTCCCACACCCCACCCATTTCCAAGCAATTACCAAGTGTCTTTCCATTTTACCTGCAAAAGCTATCTACGTCTTCCTGTCACCTCTCCAGTATAAGCAACCATCATTTCTTGCCTGCATAACCTAGTAAATTTTCCAGTTTCTAATCCTGCTCCCCATCTCTGCACACCCCTCCTCCCACTCCTCACTCCCCCAGCTGTACTCCCATCTAGTCTCCACAAAGCAGCCATAGTAAGCACTTAAAAACATCAGTAGGGTCAGATTACTCCACTTGAATATCCTTCCATGACATTCTACTGTACTTAGAAATTTTTTTTTTCAGTCTCCTTAGTCTTGTCTACAAAGCTGGGCGTGATCTGGCCGCTGCCTACTCTCCAATAATATGTCATTGTTGTTAGCCGAGCACCAGCCACACTACCTTCTTTCAAGACATTCTCAAACACAAGTCAGTTTCTCTCCTCCAAGCATTTACACGTGATATTCCCTTGCCTGGAACAGTTCTCTTATTTCAGGTCTCAATTTAAATCTCGCCTCCAGCAGTCCTTCTCTATTATCCTCTAAACCTGTTACATTCTTGCAATCAATTTATTTATTTACTTATTTATTTTAGTTATCTCTCTAAAGAGTAAATTCTATGACAGCAAGGAAACAATCAGGACATTTAGAAAGTGGGACACTCCACCAAACAATTAACCCAGTCTCTTCAAGAAGTCAAAGGCAGGAGAAAAAGAGGGGATGCTGTACCAGGGTAAAACTGAGATACCTAACAGCGAAGTGAGATATATGAGCTTTAGATTCAGACTCAAACAAAATAACTATAAAAAGATATTTTGTGAGTTTAAGAAAATTAGAATGTAGACTATTACAAAATATTAAGGAATTTTGTTAATTTCATTCAGAGTGATATTGGTTTTAAGAAACATCTTTATTTTTTAGAGATGCATATTGAAATATTTACCGATAAAATGTCATGTTACCTGGGTATGAAACAAATGGGATTTATTTTAAAGTACTCCATTGAAAAATGAATTTCAACCTAAACTTGATACCAAAATTAACTCAAAATGGATAGTGGACTTAAATGTAAAACTACAAACTTTTAGAAAAAAGAAAACAGGGAAAAAAATGGGGATCTACGCAGAGTTCTCAGACTTGGCATGAACCATAACAGGAAAAATTGTTAAACTAGATCTCATCAAAACTTCAAACTTTTGCTCTGTGAGAGTCCATATGAAGAGGGTGAAAAGACAAGCTACAAACTGGGAGAAAATACATGCGAACCACATACCTGACGAAGGACGAGAACCTAGAATATATAAAGAACTGTGAAAACTTAATTTTAAAAAAGGCAATCCAATTAGAATATGAACAAAAGACTTGAAAGACATTTCACTGAAGAAGATATACAGATGGCACATAAGCACATGAAAATATGTTCCACATCATTAGCTATTAATTGATAATTTAATTAAAACTACAAAGTATCATTACACACTTAACTAAATGGCCAAAATAAAAAACAGTAACACCAAATGCTGGAAGGATGTGTAGAAACTGGATCATTCATACACTGCTGCTGGGAATGTAAAATAGCACAGCCACGCTGAGCAACAACTTGGCACTTTCTTACAAAATGAAACATGCAATTACCATATGACCCAGTAATTGCACACTCAGACATTTATACCAGGGAAAGAAAAACTTATGTTCACACAAAAAACTGTTCATAGCATTTCTGTTCATAGCATTTCTATTCACAACAGCACCAAACTGGACAAAACCCAAATAGTCTTCAATAGGTGAATAGTTTAACAATATGGTACATCCATACCACAGAATACTACTCAGCAATAAAACACTGATACATGCAACAACTTGGATGAATCTCAAGGGAAGAAACTGAACCCCAAGAGCGTTCACACCGTATGATATCATTTATATAACATTTTGTAATGACAAAATTTTAGAACTAGAGGACAGATGAGTGCTTGCTGTCAGAGATTAGGGCTATGGACACCAAGCAAAGGTGTGTGGCAGAGGGTAAAGAGGTGGGTGTGGTTACATAAGCGCAACATGAGGGACCCTGTGGAGTTGGAACTGTTCACTATGTCGACTGGGGGTACACGAATGTACACAGGTAATAAAATATGACAGAACTTAATTATACACAAACGAGTACAAGTGAAACTGGAAGAATCTGAATAAAACAGGTGGCTTGTATCAATATCAATATCCTAATATGATACAGAACCATAGTTTTGCAAAATGTTACCATTGGCAGACAATGGGCAAAGTATACAAGTTTTTTACAAGTGAATCTATAATTATCTCAATAAAAATTATTCCATTGAGAAGAGGGTAAAGTTGAGGAACGATAAAACAGATTGGCAAACAGTTGGTAATTGTTAGAGGTGGGTAATCAGCATACAGAGGTTCATTATACTATTCCCTTTATATATCTTTTTCTGTTTAAAATATTCCATAATAAAAAAGTTTAAAATAAATCAAATAAACGTAAAAATAAATAAACCTCAATTTTCTCTCCTGACGTTTTCTCACCAACATTTAAACGTATGCTAGTCTCTCTTATCTTAAACAAAATCTTAAAGACCACTTCACTTCAATCCTATCTCTTTGTCTCAACCCTTTAAAAAGCCAAATATTATCATCTTACCTCAGTTCATAGTAACCTGGTTTTTACCCCCACTCTTCCCAGAGTCTAGCCAAAGTAACCTATACATCGGTCATCAAGGTTGTAGGTTATTCTTTACATAGTCTATAGTCTATATTTGTCTTCTTAAGTGAATACTCAAGAATACTCATTCACTTGACCGTCAACATGTTTTAAGCAAGGCTCGAGAAAGGATGCACTTCAAAATTACTATTTCACCCCAGATCAATCTCCTAAATTCCAAACATGTATATTCAGTTGCCTCAAAGTGTCTGTGGGTCAGGAATCAGTACAGATTAGCTAAGCCCTCTGGCTCAGGTTTTCTCACAAGCCTGCAATCAGGTTGTTCCCCGTGGCTTCATTCATCTCAAGGCTCATGGGGCAGGATCCCTTTCCAAGCTCACTCACATGGTTGTTAGTGAGATTCAGTTACGCGTGGACTTTGGACTAAGGACCTCAGTTCTATACTGGGTTTTGAACAGAAGCATCCCTCAGTTCCTTGCCACACAGACCCTTCCACAGGGCAACTCACAACATGGCAGCTGGGTTCCACCAAAGTGAGCAAGTGAGATAGGGAGGCTGAGGGAGATGTAAGTCACCATCTCTTTGTAATCTAATTTCTGAAGTGATATCCCATCCCTTAGGAGTCACTAGGTTCTGCCCATGCCCAGGGGGAGAGGATTACACAAGGGCATGAACACCGGAAGGTGGGGGATCACTGAAGGCCATTTTAGAGGTGCTTACTACAGTTCCAGTAAGTAAGCATCTCAGTCTCAGCAAGTCCAAACCTCAATTCTCTTCCCCTCAAATTTAGTGCTTCATAATCTCTAATAGCAGTGCCACTTTGTTGGTGAAATCCAGCAATGAAGGCACTATCTTTAACCTCTCCTTCAATACCTCCTTCTCTCCTTCTATTGCCCCACAGTACCATCCAAATAATCATCAAATTGTATCAACTCTACTACTGAAGTTTCTTTGGAATCTGCCTCATTTCCATTTGTCCCCCAACCCTAACAAAAATGAGTAGCATCTTCCATCTGGACTACTTCCATAGACTCTTATGTGGTCTCCTTGCTTTCAGTCTTTATTTCATCCAATCTACTGACCAAATTTACTGTAGTCTGAGAAACTTTTGAAAAATAAATATATATATAAAAAAAAGAAAATCTGAATGTGGCATTCCTCTACTTAGAACCTGTATTAGTAAGAACCATTTTTCAGTAGGCAAACTAAGAGAGCATACAGCTGGACTTGGACAAAAGGATCTAAGGGCTGTAATATTTACTCTTGATGCACAGAGGCTTTCTCTATACAGAAAACAAAGATGGCCACCGGCACCCTAGCCTCATATCCCAAAAGTCTCCCAGAGAAAAAAGCTACCAGTATCTCTAGTTAGAGAAGTCCAAAGAATGGATTTATACTGGCTAGATTTGAATCACATATTCATCACTACAGCCAGGAGGATGAAACTATGATTCTACCTGTGTCATGTGAGTACCTCTGTGGTTGGATAAATGTAATCTGTTACTAGAAAGACATACACAACAATAATCTAGAGAATGACAATAACCTCATCAAAACTCTTCAAGGCCTCTTGTTCCCTTAAAGGCATTCTATGATCTGGCCCATTTCTAGCTGCACTTTGTCCCCCTTTTCCATTGCTTCAGCAACCCTGCATGCCTTCCAGTTAGTAGAATATATTAGTTTTTTTTCTGCTTGGTCTTCCCACATGCTATTTCCTTTGTCTAAAATACTCCCTTTTTCCCCTTCCACTTTTTCACCTGGTTATCTTTCATGTCTCAGATGTTTACTCAAACATTACTTCCTCAGGGGGACCCCCCTAACATCTAGAGTTCCCATGATGCCCCATACTCTCCATTATAATACTAATTGGGTCTTGTTAGGACGATTTATTTGATCATTTAACATTCTTACTACACAGTAAGCTCTCCGAGGACAGGGATGGAGTCTCTTTTCTCATCGCGAAACCCTAAGGCCCAGCACTACATTTGGCAGATGTGTGTTCAACAAAAATGTCTTGAAATAATAAATGAATAATATGTTGGAAGAACCATAGACAAATTGAAGGGAAAAAAGAAAACAAAGGGATAATAAATAATAATAGCTACCATTTATTAAGTACTTGCTGTGAACCAGACAATGTGTAAGATACTTAACATGTATTATTACCTCATTCAACTGTCACATGAACTCCATGAAGCAGGTGCTATTTTAATATCTATTTTACTGTTACAGAAACTAAAACTTAGAGAAGTTAACTGCCCTACATGTTTTTTATCTGGGTTCCACATTCATGATAATGATAGCTAATTAATATACAAATATTTATTGAATAAACTGCATGATACAATACAAAGAGCAGAGGCTTTGGAACCAGAAAAATTTAAGTGCGAATACGGGCTCTATTACCTTCTAACTGGGTACCTTCAGCAAGCTATGAAACCTCTGAATTATAGACACCACAGATATAAAAAGGGGATTAAATACTGGCCTTAACATTAGATAACATACATAAAATAAATGGTACAAACTAAGTATTACTTAAATGTTAGTTTACTTCCTTCCTAGCTTCCTTCCTAGTTTACCTCCTTCCACTGCATATCGTGTAGTAGAAATAGATTTACCGTCCAGATTCTCAAAGATCTTACTATCCAGTTGATGTGAGAAGACAATTAAATATACCTGAAATTAAAGAGAATCTGAGGCCAAATAGTAAATAATGTACAGTGCTCTATGTTACAGATCATAAATTCAGAAGAAGGAAAAGATCCATGATGACTAGAGTGGATCAGAGACGGCTTCATAAAGGAGAAATGTGGGGCGATCTTGGAGGATAAGTAAACATGGAGAATGGCATGTTTACTTAGAAAAGGTGTTGTAGTCTCCTCTCTCCACCTACAAGGGCAGACGCATATATTATATTAGTGAAACCATTAAGCTACCCTCGTAATTAAAGAGGATGGGTAAGAATTACGGAAGACTGATGGGCAGATGGTGGAGCTGAGATTTGATAAAATAGGAAATATGGAGGTAATAATACTCGTAGTTTAGGGTCAGGAAAAGGACAGAATGAGGAATGATAATGAATCTTATCTTTTTCATGAGAATATCATGAAGGATTCATTTTTCTTTTCCCAAGATGAGAGGTATTACCTCTCCAAAATATCAAAGATATTTTTCATTTATAGAAAAGTGAACTAAAAAAAAAACAAAAAAAAAAAAACACAGACCTGTTTTCATGCTGTAAGACAACCATCAAGAAGGAGACCCAAGGCCTCTGATTGTGGCTCATATAACTTTTTGTATTACTAAATAATATTTACATACTTGCCAAAATCTGTTAACCTTGGCTTACTTATAACTCATATCAAATATCATTTATAGACAGAATATTTTGTGATATATTTTAATAAACAAGTGCCATTATAAACTTTACTCCATGTAAAAGGTCATAGCACTCTCAAGTAAACACAATGAATATCTCTATACAAAGATGCAAATTATAATTTCAGAATCCTGAAAAAAAATCTGTCTCATCCTTCCAATGTATCTTTAAAAATGCCCACTATAGGTATTTTTATATCCTTACCCTTTTACAGCTCATTACAAAGGTACTATCAATCAGTTCTATAGCATTCTTAAAACATTTTAAATGAGTCAATGTGGTTTATTATACCCCAGTCTTCTCCCATTACTCCCTTTATTTTAGGCTCTAAAACTTGGGCATTATTTTCTAACCATATGCTTCATGCCACGCTGGGGATTATATAACTTTTTGTTTTTATCAAAATGGTACACTTTTGGTGTAAGCTACATCAGGCTTTTCTTAAATTTATAATTCTAAAAAAAATTACTTACAAAACAGAACTAAAACTAGTGGGCCCCATTAAATAGAAAAATACTTTAAAAAATGATAAGATTCTTTCTAGTGTTTTTTTTAACACTTCACATTTGATAAGATTTATCAATAAAAGTGAATTATTTCCTTCCATAACTGAGAGAAAATACAGACACTGCTACACTTTGGAAATATACTGTGTATTCTCATAACCAGTGTCTCAATTTCCAAAATGCACAATAAACATGCTCATGAAATTTGAGAAATAAGAAAAATAGGATCCTTCTGAATTCAAAGCCTAGGACTCGGAAGATTTGGGATAATCAATCTTTGGTGACCAGGGCACTTTTGTCTTTAATTTTTACAAACCACTAAGATTATTAAATATAACTAAAACTTGGCAGGAGTATTACTGCTATTCTGAATATTTAAAAGTTTTTCAGAAATGTGGACAGGTCAATTTAAAGTAGGGTATAATCTCTCAAAACCTTTCAGTATTATTTAAATAACAACAACAAAAGTGGCAAACAGTGTAGATGCTTGAGGCTTAGCGCCTCTAAAAGGCTGCCAAATATTGGGGTGCAAATATTAGGACAATCATATTTAACAGGTGAAAGTGACAAGTGGTTTAGCCTTTTTAACAGTTTATCAGCAAGGATTTAATTTTACATTGACTTAGTCTATATTTTAGGGGGGCAGGCATGATCAATTTTCAGTTTTTATTATAATTATGATTAAACAACAGCCAGTGGTTATCGTTAAACAAAGGCAGTTGCATAACAGAAACCTATTAAATCTACCAACTCTGACACTTCCAGCCCAAATTTCAAAAACAGCATCTCTCTCAATAAAGGGAACGAAGCAATTTTCACAAGTGGGAGACTCTCCTTTCCCCCTACACCGAGTGGTGGGCTGGGACAGCAGGGTAAGGAAGGCCTGACACTGGGGAGGGGACGGTGGTCAAAAAGTTGCTCGCTTACCGCTGTGGATCCTTTCTTCACCGCTTCCTGGGCATATTCCACTTGGAAGAGGTGTCCATCTGGGGAGAAGACAGTGATTGCCCGGTCATACCGAGACTCCATAGGTCAGGGCTGGGCGATTCCCACTCTGTGTCCAACAAACTGCAGACTGTAGGCCGAGGAACTGCTCCTGTCTGCACGTACTACCGGGAAGTGTGGCCAGGCTCCTCCAGGTGCAGACCGGAAGTGCCTGTGCACGCTCTTGCACCAGCTGCTCCGAAGTCCGCGAGCCCTGGACTCCAACTGCTGCTGAGTCCTCGCGCCCACCCGCCTGTGTGACGCTGTGCCTGCAGGTTGGCAGAATTCCTCTGCTACTTTTAGTGCCTGACATATGTATTTCAGTTTTCTCACCACGGTATGTAAATTATTGAGCAGTAAATTATTAATTTTATTAAATCTTGGCTCTCGAGTACCTATCTTTACAATATTCAGAAGGATAAAATGGGAAGTACACACATGAGGCACATTTGTTGTCTCTTTCAATAATTGTTTTATAATAATTGTAAAGTTTTAAGGCCAAAAGTTGGGAAGTACTGGGATAAAGCATTGCTAGTATCCGTGGATGATTAGCTGCCTGCAGGTAGAGGAAGATAGTATCATTCAGAAACTCAAGTAATTGTTGCAGTTTTTCATGTGCAGTATCCTGTGCACAGTTATAATTATCTATGCACACAAAAGAAATGGTGTGGCCAAAGAACATGAAAAACAGTAACCATTAGAAACAGTCTAAATAAGATCCAGATAATGAAGTTAGCAGATGCAGATTTTCAGAACAAATAAGATAATTATATTCAAAGGATTAAATACAAGATAAAGATTTTCAGCAGGGACTAGAACTATCAATAAAGCACCTATTGAAAATGGTAGAAATGAACACTACATTGAGATTGAGAGCTCAATACCTGGATTAAGTCTATTACCAGATTAAATTTAGTTGAAGAGAGAAGTGGGGAACTAGAAGATAGTTTAAACATATGTATAGCTATATAGTCTCCATATCAAAGCAGAAACACTTAGGCTCAATACATGGATTAAGTCTATTACCAGATTAAATTTAGTTGAAGAGAGAAGTGGGGAACTAGAAGATAGTTTAAACATATGTATAGCTATATAGTCTCCATATCGAAGCAGAAACACTTAGCGCAGGTTATCATCCCTTGAGAATCCTATGAAACGTTTACGAAGGAAATAGCATTAATCTTACGTATTCATCATAAAAACAGACTGCTTCCATACTTGTTTTGTGAAGCTGCATAAACTTAGTAACAAAACCAGAGGATACTCAAAGAAAGGAAAATTACAGGCGTTTCACTCATGAACATGTATACAAAAATTCTAAACAAAATGTTAATAAATAGAAACAAGCAGTATACAAAAAGATACACGTAACATGTACATCATACCAATTGAGTTTATTCTAGGAAGCAATCAATGTAATTCACCAGATTAACAGAATAAAGCAGCAATTGTCAAACTACTTCCCTGTGACCAAATCTGGCCCACTGCTGAGCCTGTTTTTTAAAGTTCTGTTGGACTATAGCTAGCCCATTCATTTCTACATTGTTTACTACTGCTTTTTTGCTAAAATGGCAGAGTAGCATAATTACAGTAGACCCTGGATGGCCTAAAAAAACCTAAAATATATACTATCTGGTCCTTTATTTGTATAACTTAGTTAACTCATGAAATGGAAAAAATTTACCACAACAAATGCATAAAAGCATTTAATAAAATTCACCAACTCATACAACTGTATTGACTTATAATCTAATAATAGAAAGACATTCCCATAATCTATTAAGGGGCTCTACAAGAAATCTCCAGAAAACATCATACTTGATGGTTAAATGTTTAACCTTTTTTTCATTTGAGATCAGCAACAGACGTGAGAGTGCCTGCTATCATCACTTCTATTCAATTTTGTACTGGAGATCCTTCTAAGCAGTATAAGACAGAAAAAAGAAATAAGTATTGGAAGGAAGAAATGAAAAGCATGTTATTTTTAGGTGAATCTAATTATGTATGTAATAAAGAATCCAAAATAAATTACAGATAAATTACTAGAATTAGTGAATTTAGGAAGGTAGATGGACATGATTAATATAAAACAAATCAATATATTTCTATAAACCAAAAACAAATAATTAGAAAATGAAATAAAAAAGATATCATGTACAAGTATGATAGTGTATTTCCAGGAAAGACATATAGGCCTCTACACAGAGATACCTAAAATATTATTGGAAGAACCTAAAGAAGATCTAAGTAAGGGAAGCTATAAATCAGATTTATGAATCAGAAAACTCAAATTGATCTAGATATTTAATGCAATACCAACAAGAATTCCAACACTTTTTTTCCTTGGGAATTACTTTAATACTTAAATTTTGTACAGAATGATGAGTTTTTACAAATGTAAACACCCATATAACCATGACCACAATACCAACCCCCAAAGTTCCCTTATGCTCCTTTGTAGTCAGCATTCCCCTATATGAACGTATCATAATTTATTCATTCACCTGTGTTGAATATTTGGGTGGGTTGTTTCCAACTATACAATATTTTTATCAAAGGTGGTATGAATGCTCAAGTCTTCTTTTTTAATTTATTTATTTTTAAATGGTACATTTTATGTTATGTATATCACATTTTTTTTTAAAGATTTTATTGGGGAAGGGGAACAGTGTGTACTTCCAGGACTTTTTTCCAAGTCAAGTTGTTGTCCTTTCAGTCTTAGTTGTGGCGGGCACAGCTCAGCTCCAAGTCCAGTTGCTGTTGCTAGTTGCAGGGGGCACAGCCCACCATCCCTTGCGGGAGTCGAACTGGCAACCTTGTGGTTGAGAGGACGCATTCCAACCAACTGAGCCATCCAGGAGCTCAGAGGCAGCTCAGCTCAAGGTGCCGTGTTCAATTTTAGTTTCAGGGGGCGCTGCCCACCATTCCTTGTGGGACTCGAGGAGTTGAACTGGCAACCTTGTGGTTGAGAGCCCACTGGCCCATGTGGGAATCCAACCGGCAGCCTTCGGAGTTAGGAGCATGGAGTTCTAACCGCCCGAGACACCGGGCCGGCCCCCGCTCAAGTCTTTATGTGGGCAATACATTTTCATTTCTTTGGGGTAAAGGGTAAATACCCAAAAGTGCAATTGCTGGGTCATATGATAAGTATATGTTTAACTTTATAATAATCAGAATGGTTGTATCATTTTGCACCACCACTAGCAATGTATGAATGTTCCAGTTGTTCCACGTACTCTCCAAAACTTGATGATGTCACTCTTTTTATTTAATTTTAGCCATTTTAGTGGGTGTGTAGTGGTTTCTTGAAGTGGCTTTAATTTGCATTTCTATGATGATTAATGACAGAGAGCAACTTTTCATGTATTTATTGGCCACTGATATATAATCATTGTGAAGTATCTTTAAATGTTTTGTCCACTTTTGTTAATAGGGTTGTTTATCTTATTGTAAGTGTTCTTTATATTAATGTATTCTGGATATGAGTTCTTCGTTTTCATGTTTCATAAGTTCATATGTTTTCTCCTAGACTATGTCTTCACTTTTCATTTTTTTATAATATCTTTGAAGAGCAGAGTTTTTTAATTTTAATGAAATCCAATTATAAATTTATCTTTTATGCTTCTTGCTTTTGTGTCATATGTAAGAAACATTTGCTTAATTCAAGGTCATAAAGATTTTCTGTTTTTTTGCAGAAGTTTTACTTTTTACATTTAGGTATATCTATTTTAAATTAACTTTGATGTATATGTGAGGAAAAAGTCAAAGTTCATTTTTAAAAACATGGATATCTATCTGTTCAAAACAGTCCTTTCTCCATTGAATTATGTTGGCATTTGTGTTATTATAGTTTCCGATGGCTGCCGTAATACATTACCACAATCTTGGTGGCTTAAAATAAATTTATTTTCTTACATTCTGGAGGCCACAAGGCTGAAATCATGGTATCTACAGGACTGCACTATAATATAATGCTATTATTTTTCTTTTAAGAAACTGTATAATAAATGTGATTGTTAGGTTAGTTTAGTAGATATTAGAACAGTAGTTTGAATGTTGAATCACTTATCAGTATTTTAGTGCACATTGCCTAATTCAGCCATAAATGTTAGATGGGAAAAAAAAAACCTGTTGTTAGTTTCCTATTTCTGCTCTAACAAGTTATCACAAATTTAACAGCTTAAAACAATACATATTATCTTACAGTTCTAGAGGTAGGACGTCCAAAATGGGCCTCACTGTGTTATAATTAAGATTTTAGCAGGTTGCTGTTCCCTCTGGAGGCTCTAGGGCAGAATCTACTTCCTTGCCTTTTCCAGCTTCTAGAAGCCACCCACATTCCTTGTCTCATGACCCCCTTCCATCTTCAAAGCCAGCAACAGCCAGTCAAGTCTTTCTCAAGATACCATATCTCTGATTATGACCCTTCAACTCACTGTTCCTCATTTATAGATATTTGTGATGACTTTGAGCTCACTCACATGATCCTGGTTAATCCCCATATTTTAAAGTCAGCCAACTAACAGCCTTAATTCTATTTAGAACCTTAATTCCATTTTGCCATGTAACCTCTCATATTCACAGATTCTGCAGATTAGGAGGTGGTCATCTTTGTCAGGATGAAATTATTCTGCCTACTGCACCCATTCATAGGAAAATTAGTTAACAATTCATAGGGAAATTAGTATATCATAATCCTCTCTGTAAATTGTGAAGCAGTTCAAGAACAGTTAGTATATTCTTTTACTAAAGGTAGAGTAACTGCACATCATGCATAAGGTCAGACAACATGCTAAATTGGAAAAAGATCACTTGATCTCTAAATTATAGCCAGAAAATTTCCCAAGGGTAGACTGTACTAGACTGTACTATCAAGTACTTTTGAACATTTCTACTCTTAAAGTATATATTTTTCTCCTTATTAGTTAGATTAAGAACAAATCTTATCCTTGTTGAGCAATTTATAATGTTCCACGTATTTTTTTACATATTTTACATGTTAAAATTTGGGACAATCTTTAAGACTCTAATATAAGATAATCACTCAGCACAGTGGCTGTATATAATAAATGCTAAATAAATAGTAATTAAACACCTTATTGTTTCTAATAGCCTTACATAGGACAGTTGTTTTTCAGTAAGGCAAATGAAATATAGAAATTGCCTGTCCAGTAGCATGCCATTGGTGGAAGAACTAGGAACTCCAAACTTGTACATTTCTCACAGTGAATTAAGGTTGCATAGAGCTTCACATAGAAACTATTTTTTCTAAAGCAATACCTTCCTATAACATTAAACACCAAAATATAATTGATTCAGCTCCTCCTTAATTCAGTCTAAGTTTGATACTGTAAAAAGAGATGAAAATGCACTAAATAGGCTTTGTTATGGTCTACTTTGAATTAAATCTTCTGGAGTATTGAAAAAGTTTTATGGAGAATTGGGAAAGGTGATTTGTTCTTGCCTAGAATAATGAATATATATATTATATAGTCGCCTTATAGTTTTAAAATCTGTGAAAGCCCCAACTCAAAATGACTCATCAAATGCCATGGAAAGGGTGAGCAGAAATAGTTTGAATTACCTGAGGAGTTTTGCTCTGAGCCCATTTATGAACAGACAGGCTTGGTCAATGCCTTTCCAAATGTATTCTAAGAATTTATGGTAGCACAGGGGCTTAAAATATCAGCAAATTTGATAGTCCGTGTGCTCTGTTAATTATAAAACAATATTATAGAAATGTTTGTGTGAAAGTAATCTCAATTATCTGCACATGCATAATATGGTTTTTGTGGATTAAGATAATTTTTAATGCCATGATTATGTAGTTTCACAAAATATTGAGCATATTCCTGGAGCACTTCATCAGTTCCATGAAATGCATTTAAGGAATACAAGCAAGTTCATGTAAAACAAATTAAAAATTGAAACATTGAAAATCAAACATGGACAATTTTCTTACTACCTATTTTGAGTTAAATGTGTCTATATTTATTGGTATGAATAATCAAGATTTGTTCATGCAGCCACTGTATATGTTCTTCTATTAGGATTATTCTTAAAAACCATCACCTCTTCCTTGTGTGACTTCAATTCCTCTGTCAGATGTCTCAATCCAGAACAGCCTAAATAATGGGACTGATTTTCTGGATGGGGCGATTGTTGCCTGGGTAGCTCTTTTTTAAGTTCCCGCAGTCATTTCTCAGACTTGGGCCAACCTCCCATCTTTATTCTCCATTTTCTTAACTAAATGGTGGGGTCTCTTTTATTTTCCTTTTCATCCCAACTCTGCTACCACTCAATCTGTACCTTGGGATTCCTTTCTCTTCAAAACTAATGAAATGAGGCAGGATTTACTAAGTGCCCTTAATTATTTTTCCCTTAACTCAAGGCTCTTACAGTTACAAAGATCTAAGAAAGTTTCTCTAGGCTACAATCTACCCTCTCATTCTCTGAATTTTCTACTTTTCCGCATTAAACTGTGTTTACCAAGGAAGCATGAGAGAAAGGTAGTGTCCCATTAAAGTGTCTTCTCTAAGGGAGATGATTTGTATTTCTGGTTGGACCTTTATTCCAATGCTTCCGAACCGATTTCATGTGGCAGACACATAGAAAACACATGGTATCACAGAAAAGACTGGTTATCCATGCCTGGAGTCTAGCCTGTCAGTACCCTAGGTCCTACCCAGCTACTGTGAAGGAATAAGCGCCTTGGGCTGACCTATTACCCATTTTTAGTTGATACATTTTTCTGTTGTTGGAGAGCTGTAATTTAAACAAAGAAAGTGTCTCCTGGGTACCTCCTTGGAAGAGAAGTATCCTTAGCACTTTTTTTTTTTTAACCGAGCTATAGAAATTCAGACTATTCCTACTGGTTCATGCTGCTCTTTAAGATTTCATTGCTATCTGCCAAGCAGATAGAACTGGAGCAGTAGGACAATTTGTCATTTTCCCCACTGAAATATTGTTCTTAACTACTTAGGTACTTTTATGTAAATATCAAGATGATGATAAAAGCCAGGTGTTGAACATACAGTATTTGTGGAGGACAAGACTTAGTTTCTGAGTTCAGGAGAAATTTTCCCACCATGATGAGATTACATTAAATTCAATTACACCAGAGTTGTTTTGTTTCCCCCCAGGGCTTATCGTGAAAGACAATTAAATTCTTAAGAATAATTACTATTAGTAGAAGTATAAATTCTCTTCCCTTTATTCATAGGATGGCTTGAATTTTTTTCATGTTAGGTCTTTGTTTAAATGTAACAGAAAAGACTTCCCATCCTAACTCACGTGCGCGTCCCTGTCTGTTCTCAGTTCCTTGTTTGCTAGTCTTTCTTAGAACTTTTCATATATGCATATTCATTTATTTGGTTTTAGTCTGTCAGCCTTACCAGAATATAAGCTCCTTGAGGGCAGGTCCCATATTGAACTTGTTCCCAGTTTGTATCCTAGGTGCCTCGGATAGAGCCCATAGGTAGAACGCACCCTAATGTGCTTGAATGAAACTTAGGACCTTTTTGTGGCGAGCATTTATTTGAAACAAAAAACTTTAAATATAAATTTTTTTATTTATTTTTTTCCAGCTTCTAGATAAACTGAGGGACTGATTTTGAGCCTCGTTAATTTTGGGTGACATTTTATATAAACTTTTCCTTTGTGTTAGCTGGAAATGTAAATCTGCAGAATAATTTTTAAAAAACCTCACACCAACACATCACCCACGTTTGCCCATCGTCCTTACGTAATTTGAGAGCTTTGTTGTTGTTTTTTCCTAACACTGAGTTGAAGCCTGGCAGCTTGGGCCTAACTTACAAGGCACTAAGTATGCAATTGGAAAAGAGTGAGGGTGCCCCGTTTCACAACGTAATTCGAAAAATCCAAGTCAGACGAAATCGACCCGACGTTCCTAAGGGTTTGTCCCAAGAAGCGAACTCCTCCGCTGGAGCGCTAGCCAAGTTGGCCGCCTGCCCCTGCGTGCTGGACACAGCCCGCTTTCCCGACTTTGAATCCGGCTCGCTGCCAATTGTCAGCGCCGACGTGCGCGCCTGCGAGACTGCGGACTCCGAGGTGCGCCTGCGGGGCGTAGCCGAGCCGTTTAAACCAGCGAATCCGCGTTCACCTAGTCCTCCACCTCTACCTCGTGTCAGCAGATGCTCCGGCGGTTTGCACGGATTCCCGGGTCCCGCCCTTCTTCCTCCCCCACCCGGGCTGCCTCCACAACTCCAGGAGGGGTGAGGATAAAGTTGGAAACATTGAACTCGATCAGCCACAGCGCCGAACCGCAGCTGGAGGGACATTGCAGCGCGCCGCGGAGGGAGGCAACTTGCACCCGCGTGAAAGGGGCGGGCCAGTTCGGGCCACTCGCATTTCCTGTGACAGGGGCTGCCCCAGCCTCTCTCTCCCGCGGCGGCGGGACCATTTCCTGAATCGCTGAAGCGGAGGGAGGGCTGGGGCGCGGTCCTACCATGAGCGCAAAGAGACTGGGGGCCGTGAAAGGAAAGGTCGAAGGACGAGAGGTCGATCAAAGACAGAGAAGTTCCATGGGGGCTTAGATTCTCAAATAACATTCGGAAAGAGGACGTCGGTGGGCCAGAGTTCCTCCTTTAGGCCATGCAGGCCTCCTGTTTGTTCGGCACTGGAGCATCCCCCCTCCCCGCATTCCCGAAGTGGTTCAGCCCGGGAGGCCGGCGTCTTTCCCCCAGTTTGCTGTTCACCCGGTGCGCTCGGGACTTGCCGATAGTGGTGACGGCGGCAACATGTCTGTGGCGTTCGCAGCCCCGAGGCAGCGAGGCAAGGGGGAGATCACTCCCGCCGCAATTCAGAAGGTGAAACCTCGCGGGGACGGGGATGCCAGGCTCATCCCGCCTTTGGGAGAGACCCCCGGGGGCCGGGCCGGGAGTCGGTCGGGCCGGGGCGGAGGCGGGCCTGCTGGGAGGCGGCGGTGTGGCAACCCGAGCCACGGGCTGTGCCTGAGTGGGTGGCGGAAGACGGCGAACTGGGTCTCTCACCGCGTCCTTGGCACACCGGGGCTCTTTCCTACAGGCACGAAAGCCCCAAGTACCCGCCGCCGGGTTTCTCTAGGGATGGGGCGGCGTTCGGGCTGCGGGGCGCGTGCGCCCGGCGGCGCTGACCGCGCGGGGTGAGGGCTGGGACCGCCCGCGCCCCCCGCGGCCCCGCGCGTCGCCCCGCCCCGCGCTCCGTGGCTGCTTAGTGTGGACCCGACCTCGGGTCGCGGGGGGCCGAGGGGAAGTCGCCGCCCTCCGCGGTGCTGCAAACTCCAGCCGAGTTGCGGAACTCCGAGAACTTGGGGGACGCTGCAGGGAGCCTCCGTAGCATCGGAGGGGTAGGCGAGGGACAGCCCGCTGGACTTCAGGGGTAACCTCGGAGTCCCCTGCTCCGTTCCGGCTTCACCCCGTAGCTGTTTACGTCGCCGGCAAGTTTCATTGCGCGCCATGTCTAGGCTCCGAGGCTACAGCGGTGAGCCGTGGACCCTGCCTTCATGGAGTTTACAGTCTAGTGGGAGGGACAATGTGATAATTGTAACCAATTACGGAAGTCGTGATCAATACACTGGGAGCCGCTTCCCTTTTAGGGAGGAGTACTGTCTCGTTGCCGGGTTACTGCCAATTAGGGACACAAAGGTTCTTTATTGTCTTCTCCCCTTGTTGCCTTATGAGCAAAGCCGCATTCCGAATTTTACGCAGCCAGACTTTGAAAAGTTACTTGCTAAACTTCGTAATTTACCTTAAGTATTTCGATTTTGTTTTACGCACTGGAGTAGGGGTGAAAATTGAAGAAAGGTGAGTTTTTAGTACTAAGGGCAACGTCGTAAGTATTAACTACTGCGTCGTATGCCCAATGGATGGTTCATCAGTTTCTGTTTACTGTCAGGTTCTTTGTAGTGTGCCATTTGACATTTGTTTGCCTAACTGTGACTTTATTTTACGAGCACACCGGCTTGTATTTTCATATAGTGCATTGAGCTAAGTCTGCAGTGTGGCGAAGAGCTCCAAGAGCACACTCAAAAACATTTGTTTTTTTTTTTGTGGGGGGAGGGATTCACTTTTTATTTTTGGACTGTAGGAAATCCCTGAGTTTTTCTTTTTCTCTACAGAGTTTTTCTTCTTAAGATATTTCTCGTGGGTGATTAATTCAGATATTGATCAATTAGTTTTCATCTTCAGATGAGAAGGGAAAGTGGATTCCAAATCAAGTGCCTCGTGTTACAGTGTGAGGGATTAATTTGAGATATGAGACATTCTAATGATGCAGTTTGTTAGGCTGAGAAATCTACTGAGAAGACACGTTGTGAAATGGTTTGATTGTACTAATGCATTATAAGGACAATTTTTTTTGGCATCCAGTGAGTCTATTTCAGAAATTAACAGTTAATATTTTTTCCAGCAAGTTAAGATTATGATTCATATGCAGAAAAAAAGTCACAGTTACGGTTAAATGGATCTTCGTTTTTAATTGAGTAATATTAACTAAATTATTGAGATAGAGTGATTACGATATTCTACTTCATTCATTGTTCCTCCTGTACTTACCTGGAGGGATGGGGCAAGTACAGGAGGAACAAC
This sequence comes from Rhinolophus hipposideros, assembly GCF_964194185.1. Taxonomy (NCBI): domain Eukaryota; kingdom Metazoa; phylum Chordata; class Mammalia; order Chiroptera; family Rhinolophidae; genus Rhinolophus; species Rhinolophus hipposideros. The sequence continues at coordinate 38,396,769 of NC_138063.1, forward strand.
TGCTCCTGTCCCTTGATGTTTCAGATAAATCTGAAATTTTAAGTGGTTTGCATGGGATGGCAAAGCTGGCACTAAAACTAACTGGCCTTTTAATTGCTATTAATACATGAGTATTCTTTTCTCAATGTCACTTTGCTTAGATGAATTATTTAATCCTTAAAACCAATATTGCTTTAAATTGCTGTAACATGATAGAGTGATAAATTGGTATGCTTTTGTTTTTAAACTTTTGGGACAACTGAATTATAAGGTAAGTCTGCAATAAATTTATTATACATAAGTAGAAATTATCGTATTTGATTATTTCATGTTTAGAGAATCACAAAACCATCCTGTGTAAAACTTCGAAACTGGCCAGCTATTTCCTCAAGCTTCCTGGGCTGAAGTTTTTATGTATTTAGTTCACTCTGGATAAGGACAATTTTCTTTACTACTAAAAAGCATTAGAATGATAGAAAGCTAACTTGGACTCAACAGTCTTAACAGGCTAAAGCTCCTATTACATATATAGCAGGGGTAATTAAGTGTTTGAATACAACAGAAACTTCAAATTTTTCCTTCTGGGTTGCAGGTAATAACTAAAAGGGAGCATAATTGGAACAGAGTTATTTTAAAATTGTTGATTAAACATGACATTCCAGAGGTGTAAAATAAGATTTAAAAATCTGAATGGATTCAGTTTCTGTATAGATAAATATTTCTAGAAATTTGAAGGTCTTTTAAAAATTTTACTTGATAACACTAGATTTACAATAAACTTTTTCCAATTTTATTTCAGATGTTGGATGAAAATAACCATCTTATTCAGTGTATAATGGACTATCAGAATAAAGGAAAGACCTCAGAGTGTTCTCAGTAAGATTGATACGAAATTTTCTTTTAATTTTCATTTTTGTGTTGAAATTTAAATTTCATTTTGCGTTAACGTTTTACTTTTTAATAGCAGCTTTATTGAGATATAATTCACATACCATACAATTTACCCATTTTAAAGTGTATAATTCAAGTGTTTTAGAATATTGATAAGTTGTACTACCATCATTTCAATTTTAGAACATTTTCGTTATCCTGTCAAGAAACTGTATACACATCAGCAGTGACTCCCCATTTCTACCACCTAATTCCTTACCCCTTGACAACCACCAATTTTTCTGTCTGTGTAGATTTGCCTGTTGTGGACATTTCATATAAATAGATTCATACAATATGTGGTCTCTTTTGATTGCTTTGTCTTAGCATATTTTCAAGATTCATCCATGCTGAAACATGTATTAGGACTTTCTTTTCATTGCTGAATCTTCCATTGTATACCTATGCTACATTTTATTTATCCATCAGTGATGGACATTTGGGTTGTTTTCATTGGCATTGAATAATGCTACTATGAACATTAGTGTACAATTTTTTGTGTGACCTTTCTTGATTTTTACAAAAGAAAATTTTCTTCGGGATGGAGTGGGAATTGCTTTTTTATACTTCTTGCATTATAAAATAATGACTTCAAACTTGTGTATAGTCTGATTTGTGGAAAAGTTAGATCTTCACATAGATAAGATGTTTAGTTATATCTATGTATGTGATTGAGAAAGCAAAATTCCTATCTAATAAATAGAAAATTGGTCATCATTCATAAGAACTAAACTTGTTAATTTGAAGTAACATGTCTGAAGAAAACAGCATCCCTTAATAGAATCTGATGGAGTGGGACAAATTGAACATTTTACCAAAAGTCTCTAGAATAGCACCATCCAGTAGAAATACCAGGGGTGCCAAAAAAATGTATACACATGATTTGTATTCATCTTTTGTTATCGATATATATTATTACAATCTTAATACAGTTTTTTTCCTTTCTTAAAACGTGTATACATATTTTTGGCACCCTCTGTATATTGCGAGCCACATATGTAGTTTTACATTTGCTAGTAGACACATTGAACAAGGAAACAGACACAGGAGAAAGTAATTTTAATAATATACTTCAACTCATTATTTCCAGAATAATACCTCTTCAATATGTAATCAAAATAAAATATTAATGATAGTTTACATTCTTTTTCATACTAAATCTTTGAAATCCAGTGTGCATCTTAATCTAATGATATCATTTTGCACTAGACACATTTCAGTGTATCTAGTGGTTATCATTTGGACAACATGGCTCTAGAATATGCTCACGATCATTTTGGGACATATTTGTCTTTTAGGGATTTCACTGGTCTGCTCTCAAGATAAGATACTGCATTTAGTTATCAAGTGTCTTGCGTATACTTTAATCTGGAACTGATCTTCAGTCTTTCTGTTAACTTGGATGATATTAACATTGTTGAAGAGTACAAAGCTGTCACTTTGTGGAATGTCTCTCATTTTGTATTTGAGGGGTGTTTCCCCTTGATTAGATTCACATTACTCACTTTTGACTGGCGTATTACAGATGTGATGTGTCCTTCTCAGTGCATCCACAAGTAGCCATATGATTTGTCCCAGCATTTGTCCCAATATTTCGGTCACTGAGATGGTGCCTTCCAGTTTCTTCACTCTGAAGTTAGTATTTTTTTCTTTATAATTCTTACGTGCTTTGTTATGGTATCTACCTGAGACACACATATGCTGTTTCTTATACTTTCACACATTAATTTTAGCATCCATCAATGATTCTTGACTGAAACAGATATTACTATGGTGGTTGCCAAATGGTAACTAAATCCACTATTCCTTCTACATTTATTTGGAATTCTACTGTAAGGAAGAAATTTTCAGTCCCTTGCCTCATTCATTCATTCATTCATTCATTCATTTATATCTGAATGGATTTAGGGATTCTTATTATATTCTCTTGTTTATAATCTGTTACTCTGTTATTTATTCTCTTTCTCAAATTGTCCTTGATGCTGGCCACTGGGAGTCCCTCAAGCTGGCTTGTTGATGTGTCTCCATTATTTTTTGAGAATTTTCTTATTTTCTTTCACCACAAAATGTTCTAGGCTTTTCTTGTACTTTTTCCTGCCCCAGTTTGGAATCACTCATTCCTTCACGCCCTGGTTCATTTTTTTTGGAGAATGATATTTTAGAAACTTAGGTATGAGTGCTAGGATATGTTACTTTCTAATCATAGCACATTTTGCATTTTATATGACCATTTTCTTTTTTGTATATTGTTTCTTTGATGAATCTTGTCTGTTTATATTTGAAAATACTTTTTTAAAAAACGAGCTGATCTACTTCTTTAGTTTAACTATTGATAATCACCAGTGGTAAGAAGATCACTATCTGAAGTCAGCCATCTGAAAGTTTCGAGGTTCTAATTAAAATTATTTTCACCTATGGCTTTTAAAACTAGGTAGAACAAGGGGTTTTGTGGCATAGCACTGGTTCATTAAGGAACCCAGCAGCATATGGCATGGGTAGGAACAGTTCTAGAACCAACTTTTCCACTTAAGTCAGCAAAAGTTTGTACTATTTTATTTTTTGTATTCTTAGCCCTTTTGTTTGTACATATGATCGTTTCCTGCATTCTTTGCATGTTGGAATAGACCTTATTTTCTCACATATTTGGTACAAATGGGGCTTAAAATTGACTTAGGTAGAATCTTAAATTCTGCTCTTTCTGATGGATTTCACTTCATTCATAGAATTTTTTAGTTATTATTTTCTCAAATTGTCAGAATTGGTTTGTGAATGGAGCAAAAAATCCCTCCTCTCAATCTTAATAAATGTTCGTTTTTTTGTAGTAGAAGTAAAGGGAAAATAAAGAGGAACCTCAGTAAATTACAGCCATTCAATTAATAGTTCAATTATAATTAATTCTTAAGATGTATTAATTTTCCCTGAAACTGTTTTTTAATTGAAAATAAGTTTATTTTTATGAAATCAGTATATGCATTGTAGAAAATTAGGGAAAACGCATATGTAAAAATGAGATCATGAGCACCGTATCCTTGCTACCCAAATGTTTTACACTGGTGACATCTTTGTATATGTTGCTCTTTGTATATTTATTTACGTATACACAGTTACTAGTAGTATATTACACTCATGTAAGTCAGTGAATCAATTGTGGAACTCATATGCAAAGATCCTCTTCTCTTTAAATTCTGATAACATATATGAGAACGTATGACTGCTCTTTTGTGTCGTGGTTTGAGCATTTTCTAAATCAATCTATATATTTACTTAAATCAGCCCCTTATATTTTTGTATTTGAATGCAACTATTTCAGAGGGCTATCAATAATTTTTAAGCAAAAAAATTGTATTCATCATGATATATGGGAGTGTAGTTTTAAATTCCTAGTTATAGGAAGATAACGTTAATTCTGTAAATTGTATTCCTGTTGTCTTATAAACACAATCATCATAGCTTCTCGGTAATTTTTTTTTTAAATAAAATGGCTTCAGATTCATTTTTTAATTATATCAACAAATTTAATAGTGGTTATTTTACCTTATTCAAGGTAATTGATGTAGCGACTCTTAGTGGAATCTCTGGGAAGTGCACTGCCTCATTTATTTAATAAGTTAATGATGGGTATTTCAGAATCATCAAACGTAAAATGTTGAATGTGTTTTATACCTGCTCTTAGCTTATATACTCTTTTATTAATGGAGACTATTTTAGAAATCATAATACATTAAAATAAACGGTTTCAGTGATAAATGTAATACTATTTATAAAATAAAAGTGTCTCGGGAAAATGTTTCTTTACTATTTGTAAAGGAATATACTTTTATCGTTTCAGTAGTCTCAGCTGAAGCTAGATTTTTCTAGAATATTTGCTTTTTTTTTAGGTGACACAAACACAAAGAACATGATTATATAGTATTTTCATTAATGTTCATCTTTGGGCTTTGAATAGGCTTATTTCAATGCTGTAAAAACCCAATTTTATACAAAATAAAACCCACTAAAGTGAGAAAACCGTTAAAAATGATCATTTTTGCCTACTCCCTTACATTACATTAGGTAAAAAGATTTGAGGCTATTGTGACAATTGGAGAAATTTGAATGGGTTCTGTGGATTAGGTGGTAATACTGTATCAGTATTACTTTTCTCGTTATAATGGTTGTATAGTGGGTATATAGGAGAAAGTCCTTGTTTTGGGGACATAGACACTGAAGTATTAGTAGTAATGGGGTATATGTCTGTAACTGACTCAAATGGTTTTGAGAAAAAAGTGTGTGTGCTTGCGTGTGTATATGTTGGTGTATGTGTTTAGGATGGAATATGACAAATGTAAAATGCTAATGATTGGGGAGTGTGGGAGAAAGATATTTGGGAGTTCTTTATATTCTTGAAACCGTAAGTTTGAAATTGTTTCAAACTTCAAACTTAAAAATATGGTTGGAGAAAATGGCTTTCCATTGAAGTATTCAATAAAAAATGCTGTATTTGTAGGTGTTTAGAACTAGAAGGGGCTTTTGAGATCTACTCTGACTTTCATTATTTTACAAATGAGGCCTTAAGAGTGTGGCAGATTAGATTTAACAGTAACGGTATTTTAACATTGTTTTATTGAGTACTAATCAGCATTAGCATGACTTAAGTTTTTCTTAAAGGGTCATGAGTAAACCAGTCTCTTATTTAGGTTTTGGTATTTTTACTTTTGATAGGGTGGACAGCAAATCTCATATCTGAGCATAATACAACCATACTAATAGAGAAGAAAAGGAAAACTTGAGGGAGTAGATTTTGAAATGGGTTATGTGTTCTTATTAAAAATGGCTGGCTGATTTAAAAAAATGGCAAGATTATGGAACCTTGTATTACTGAGATTGTATTGACAATCTATAGAATAATAAAATAGTTCCAGCTAGTGTCTATTAGTGCTATTTGAAGAATTTCAACAACATAATGAACTGTTATGAATAATTCAGTATAATATAATACTACACTAATGCTTGGTGCTTGTTTATATAAGGTTCACTGTAACAGACTGCATCAGGTCTGAGTGAGCAATATCTGGGCATATGTGAGGAGGAGCATTAAGAGCATAGACTTGTTTTTAAACAACAAAAAGGGAAACAAGGAAACTTGGAAGTGTTGGATGTCTATTACTTTGATTGTGGTGTTGGTATCATGGGTGTTTGCATATGTCCAAACATCAAATGATATACACTAAATATGTGTGTTTCTTTGTATATAAGTTATACCTGAATAAATGTGGAAAAAAATAAAAAAGAGCGTAAACTTACTAGTGAAGAAACTCGGTCAGTAAGATACAATTTTTTTTCCCTAATAAAAGGTAGTGAAACCAGTTGTTTCTAATAGGGAAAAAAAAAAAGTAATAAAGAATTTACTAGGATTCCTTTTATGGAGTCTGTTTTACAAAATTATTTCATCTGGGATGTACATTAAAAGACTTTTATTTAGCTTCATGAAGTTCTTTTGACTTTCATTATTTTAATTTGTATTTAATATTTCTTGGTAAATGAAATTGTAACAATTCGATGGAAGATTTATGTTTGTATATTGAGGGTTTGCAAACACTACTAATTGGACTGCTACTAATTTTAATCTGGTATTGTCTTAATTTTTAAAATCATTCAAAGAGTTTTAGCAAAACTAATTCACAAGCAAGATCACGATAAACGTGTTTCACCCTTCATTCCAGTAATGAGAATCTGCGTTATTTTTTAAAGTTAATCTTTAATGGTGTCCTATTATTTCTTCCATCTCTGTACTTTAGCATATATACATAAATATATTGTGATTGGAGACACTTATTTCATTGTTTTTTCTCTATGCTGAGTCCTAATAGATGGGCAGTATAACCACAGCAGGCATAATTTGTTGGTTACTGCTGCAAGAGTGAGAAGGAAAAAAATGTGTGCTTCCCACCTCCTTCCTGACATTTTAGCAGAGCATGTTGACTGTTTGTGGGTTTGAAGTTTCTGCCAACATGAAAATGGCAGAGGGAAGGTAATAAGCATATTCGTTTCATTGAATTCCTTCATTCTAGACCTCTTAAAACATACACACAGGGTGCCAAAAAAATGTATACAAGTGGACACTTTGGTCAGTGTTGCTCAAGCTGTAGTTCACCGTAATCAGAAGTGTCTGGGCGCTGATGGTAACCACTTTGAGCACCTCTTGTAATTGCAGAAGTCAAACGTGACTTGGGTTCATCTTTTGTTATCGGTACATGTTGAGTATTAACAATTTTAATACAGTTTTTTCCTTTCTTAAAATGTGTATGCATTTTTTTGGCACCCTCTATATATAGTGTGATCAAAAGATATGGTGAATGTTTAAATAAAATAAATTTGTTTCAGTAAAAGACACATTGCCATTAATCCCTCTCAAACTACTCCCCCTTTCTTCGAACATACTTATTCCATCGTTCTTCGCACTTTGTGAAGCAGTTCTGGAAGCCCTCTTTCGTGAGTGTCTTTAGTTGCGCTGTCATGGCTGCCTCAATATCCTGAATCAATTCAAAATGTTTTCCTTTCATGGTCATTTTGACTTTGGGGAAGAACCAGAAGTCACATGGTGCCAGATCCGGTGAATAAGATGAGGACACACCGTAATGTTTTTATTTGACAGAAATTGATGTATCAGAAGTGATGTGTGACACAGCGTTGTCATGATGGAGGATGAAGTAAAGACACTCATGGAAGAGGACTTCCAGAACTACTTCATAAAGTGGCAAGAATGATGGGATAAATGTGTTCGAAGTGAAGGGGTGTATTTTGAGCGGGATTAATGGCAATGTGTCTTTTACTGTAAGAATTTTTTTTTTAATGTAAACTTTCACTGTATCTTTTGATTACACCTTGAATATATACAAGGTATGGAGCCAGTACATATCTCAGATACTCCCTTTACTAAGCTATGCAAGCTTGTACAAGTGACTAACCTTTCTAAATCTGTTTCCTCATCTGTAAAATGGAGAAAATAAGAACTTTTACTTCCTAGTGTTGGCTTGAGGATTAAATGAGATATATAAAAAATATAAAACTAGTCATAACAGTATCTAGCACATGGTAATAGCTTCGAGTTTATTATCATCTTTGAATGTATTTATTATTTGGAATTATTTTGCAGAGGAACTAGGAAAAAATGAAGTGCTATTGCTGTTCAGGTAACAAATCTTTTATTAAACTCGAGAAATGATTAGAATGTTGTTTGTATTTAAGCAGATAGGAATAAATTTATTTTTTAATGTTGATATTTGTTTTGTTTCAATAGGTATCAACAGATGTTGCATACAAACTTGGTCTACCTTGCTACAATAGCAGATTCTAATCAAAATATGCAGTCTCTTTTACCAGCAGTAAGTACCTATAAAATCATGTGAAGTAGACAATTTTGAGTTATGTGTGGTATTACACATTTTTGTTTAGTGATTTTTGAGGTTTGATTAATAAGTCCTGCCCTCTTCTGAGAACATGAAGGTATTCACCTATATGATCTAGAAGCTTTAATGTTTTGCCTTCAGATTTAATTTAAATTAATTCACCTAGAATTGATTCCGTTTCTGAGGAAGTTATATTCATCTATTAATTTACCCACACACCCATCTACTGACCTACCTACTTATTTTAATATGTAATTGCACAAATAATTTATAAATAAATCTGTAATATTTCAAAGCAAATCCCATTTTATAAGTTTACTGGTAAATACTTCAATATATATTTTTATCAGATAAGGACCATTATCCCACCCAACAAAATTAACCAAGATTTCTTAATATTTCATAATACCCAGTCTGTTTTCAGTTTTCACCTATTATTTAAAAAAAAAAATGTTTTAATGATTGGTTGCCACTGAATCCATATAAGGTCCACATGTTTCATTGCTTGATATGTCGTAAGTCTCTTTTAATCTATGTCAGTTTATCTTTTCTATTCTTCATTTGTTGAAGAAACTGGGTCATATATTGTGTAGAATTTCTCACGTTCTGGATTTGGCTGATTGTATCCTCATGGTCCATTAACATGTTTCTTCATCTCAACTCTCCCTCTAAACTGATAGACTTTATTAGAGTTAGATGTAGTTTTGTGTAAAGAGTATTTCATTGGTGGTCCTGTGTATTGCGTGTTGTATCACATCAGGAGGAACATGTTTGGTTGTTCCATTTTTAGTAATGAAAAATCTAAACTTAGCAGATTTTTACAATTTTTTTAATGTGTTTAAATCCATTGCAGTCATTCTTTGATACTCCAGTTAGCTCTTCTTTGTTCATTGGAAACCTCTTCCTTTGGCTCCTATGTCTTCTGATATGATTCTAGTATTGTTTTTTTTTTTTTTTTTTTTGATAAAGATTTTGTTGGGGAAGGGG
>NC_138063.1:39083752-39141252 GCF_964194185.1 Rhinolophus hipposideros
AGTATTCAGTTCACCTGCCTTTGGAATGAACTCACAGTGAAAGTTCTGTTGATTGTAGGTGCAAGTGCCCCCCGTGCTTCCTAAAGAGGATGTATTCTCCGGCAAGTAGGATTGTAAGGCTAGCAAGCGGAGCCTTCAGTTGGCAGTATTCGCAGGGCAATCTTGGATTAGTCGAATTGCAAAATATGTGGGACTGAGACCTGTGCAGTTAATAAGCAAAACATGGCAAGTGAAAATAAGCAAAGAGGGCAATTTATTCTTTTGTCATATTGTCATATTGCAAAAATATTCAAATATCTTCTCCAGGAAGACAACAGCATCTGTGTTTCAACTGCCAAGCTCTAAATAAAATATTTACATTAAAAACAGAGATTCAGCTTCCATTTTCTGTGTGGGCACAGAACACAGTGGTCTCTATCAGCTGCTTGGAGGACTCCCAGAAGAGCCAATGGCCTCAGGTGGGCTGGCTGAGCTTTGGGGGTGAGAAGCTGAAGACAGGAATAAAAATAGTACAGTTCACACTGAAGAGCGGGTTTGTTTTTCTTCAGGCTATGCATTTACCTGGAAAAATACATATTTAGATGAATGATGTCAGATGAGTAATTGTGATATTAGTAGCGGTTTTGGAGAAGTAGAATGGCATTCGAGATGGCTGGCTCTTGTTAAATACTTTGTCTTCTCTTCACTTATTTTCATTTCCCAGTGTCTGCCTGCAAGGGTCTCCATCTTTTCAAAATGTATTTTAGGAGTGTTCTGAGTGTAGATTCTATCATATTGTTTGGAAGGTCACACTTGGATCATAGAAAAGCTAGGGAAGTGGTGTGACAAATCTTCTGGCAGCAATACTAAGCAATGATCAACATTTTGCTAGCAGCAGGCATAGAGAGGCAGCCTTGATTTAAGTTTCTTCTTTTATGAAGAACTGATTAGTGGTTTTCCAACTAAGATAAAAATTCTGATTTGTTTAGATGAGTGACAGTATTTCAGAACCTAGCAGATGACTTTATACTAACTTGAAGGAGGCATTGGAAACCATGAAAATGCAATGTGCTCTTCTAAATAAAACATGAAGTTCTGTGTGCAATTTCCAACTTGTCTCCTACATCCACACTATTTCTTTAACAGGCAGGTTTAAAAGATATTTCTGATATGGCTGTCACTTTTGATATCATAATTTGAAACTCGTATCTCAGGGGAGTAGTTTACATAAGGCAGGTAAAAACATTAAAACAAAATGACAGTTAAGGTGGGAGTTTTTGTTTTCATCCAAATGCTTAAAAATAAGGACTATCAGGAAATTCTATTAATAGTTGAATTTATTTGGGGTAGTCTCATAAATTACATATCTTACATGAGTAATTGTATTTGCTTAAAAATTATGCAGGATTTTTTTTGTTTGTTTGTAGTAAACTTTAGAGTAATTGTCCTAATAACTCACCTCCTTAGAGTGGGTGCCCTGCTTGGTCTCCTTTCCTCCTCTTCAGTACATTAAAACTGCTAAACACTAAAAAGATTCATTCTTCTATTTGTGAAAGCTGCAAAATGTAATTTGAAACATGAAACTCTTGTACTCCTGCCTCTCAAAGCCCTAGCATCAAAATTCTCTCAGCTCATATACAAAGTGGAGAAACTTATTCTGCCCTTATGCTAGGAATCTTCAGAATAACCTTTCTGTTTAATGAAACAGAGAGCTAAAGCCAGTATTTAGAGGCATGGATGATCAGACAATTAAATGAGTCACTCTTTCTATCCCATTTGTATTATTCGGATATTTATCTCAATTCCTGAGAGTAGACATGGTATTTGAGTAGATTACTGGACTGAAAATAGTTCTGCTGTCAGCTTGTTTTTGGAGGCAGCAAATCAGTAACATCAAATTGGTCAATTGTGACCTATTTTTATTTTTCTTGTTGGCTCTTTATTCTATTTTTTTGTGGTGCTTCTCTGATGGAAGTTTCTTAGCCATTTTACCTGATAAAAACAATTTTTTTTTGAAATTTACTCCAAAAAGCACTGTAAGAAGGAAAGAGTGGTCCACTACATAAAGGTGTGATATATTCAGTAAGAGCCAAGTTGTGAAGCTGGGAAGGAGAGAGGGGAGCCCTTAGACATTTAAATGGCCAAGTTAAACACAAGACACAATTAGGGTATCTGGACCCTCAGGTGTTCATAAACCCATACCAGCGGCCTGTAGAGAGAAATGGTGGGAACCAGGGAAAAAGAGAGCCCCCAAAGTGCCTTGTTTAACTTGGCTGTCACAATAGCTAACCCTTTGTAACTTGGCACATTTGGAATTTATCACACTTATGATTGACCTTTTTCCTTTTCCCCATTTACCTTCTTTTGTACTTAAAGTTTTTTTTTAAAGAAGTAATTTATTTAGAAATATAATGAAGTGGCAAAAATTCAGCTCTCAATTTAAGGAAGAAATGTAAACTGTAACATTTGAATGCAAAGGCAGTGAATTTTAAGTCCATAACCTTTTGAAAGTCAGAAAACCTATCAGACTGTATTCTCTAGTGGAAAAGCTCTTGAAATTGTAGGTGTTAAAAAAGCCACTGCAGGGAGCTTGTCCTAACCCCTAAACTTAATAGAAATGTTAAACAATCCAGTCCTTACTTAAACACTTTTTTCCATTTTTTCAAAGACAAAATATATTTTCTTACAGGTAGACAAGTGAAGTATAACAACAACAACAACAACAAAAGGAGTGTGGTTCTCTTATACTCCATTTCTTTAAAAAAAATAACTTTACCACTAGAGACTCAATTTTGATTTTGGAAATGATACCATAGTAAGAAAGAAAAAAAAAAAGCCCTGAATTTTGTGTGAAAAGACAATTACATTAAGACAGTATAATAGTTTGCTTTTAATTCAAACTTACAATATAGCTTTTCTCTCAGAATTATTTTCAGACAAGTTAAGCATGACTCCCTTTTTTAATAACTAGATTTTAACCTCAGGTAAGTTTTTTGTGAAATATTAAGAATATATCTGTATATGTATATCTATATATTCTTTTTCATGATTGTGAGGGCAAAATACTCTACTAATTGTGTGGCTCGTAGTGTAGGCTTTCACTTTTGGATGTGGATGCTGAAAAGCCTGATTATTAGAAACACTGCAGCAGCTCAGTGTTTGACATCCATACCCCCTTCAGACAGTTGTAGTTGTACTTCTATTCATCTATCAAGCAGTGACTGTTTCTTCCCTCTATCACCTCTAAATTATACTGACTAGATGTTGAAGTCATTAAATTGATTATAGTCCAATCAGTAGACAATCCGACATAAACAAAAACAGCAATTACAGTTGGCAAGAATCCCATGAGTGCGAGTCAAAGTTCCAGAACTGATGGTCCAATGAGTCTTTTCCAAACCGCCGGTTTCACGATTTCAGCAGTTCTGGCAGCATCTTCTTAAAGGGAGGGCACAAAAATTCATAAGATTCCACTTGGCCTTAAAAACAAAAACATCTGTTTGATGCATGAGTGGATTGTTGGCTTTTATTCATCCAGCCAAAAAAGGACAAAAAAATAGGATATTGAACATAAAAGCATACATGTAAAAATGAAATTACAAAGGGATTTGAGATTAGCAGCTTTTTTTATAAAGCAAGCTGTTAATAATGTTCCTTTTTTGTTTTGCCAGAGTATTCCCATATCCCTTAAAATCTGTTGTACTTATTGACAGCAGTGATGGTCTAATAGTGATGACAATATTTTTCAACTTTTTGCTTCCAATAATTAAGCTTAATTCCTTTTCCTTGCTTATTTGGGTCATTCCAAGTCTTGTAGCATATTTGTAGGAGATTTGTTTTCATGTTATAGGAACATTTTTTGCTCTCTTCCTTTTATTTCTAAAGGAAGTCTGTGAGAATTGGCTACTCTGTTAAATTCTAGTGGAATAGTTGTTGACATAAGTTGAAATGTAATATTAAATATACTTGCTTGAGTTTTCATTTTGATGTAAAACCATGCAATGAGGAGAAAGAGGTTTTAATAGTTGAAAAGAGCAATTCTACCAAGATCAATTAAGAATTGTATGAAAGGTCTGTTTTTCCTATTACTGTGCTTTATTAATTCATTTGACAGAATTCACATTGCTGGCTTAATGTCATTAATTCTGTTGTCATAGTACATTCTTTATTGTTGGATTTAATAGATACCACATTTAATTTTCAGTTATTTTTAAGAGGGAAAATTATTTTAAGACTTACAACACTTGCAACATATTTTAGCAGCCTTACGGATTGTTAAAAATGTAAATGTTGTCATTAGCTTATATGTTAAACAATGCTTTTGAATTGAATGAGGTTTTGATACCAAGGGTCTCTGGCTCAGTATTTTCCCAGATGTATTTAAATTTTCCTCCAGTGACCCCTGTTGTGTTGTCAAAGGTTAAAGTTAGTTGGGGGTGGTGATGGGGGAATGCATGAAACTTTCTAGTCCCATTTCAATTAAATCTGAAATATGTTCCTATTTTTGTTTGGGGATTACAAGGTACAGTAGCTAGGATTACATAAACCTTATTTGTTGTGATGAAAGTGTACTTGTTTGATTTAAAATACATTCCGCACCAATGTTATTACAAAGCAATTAAGACTTAAACATTAAAGTTAACATTAGTAAATTTAAATAGCTCTGTTATAGTATTAATCAAATAGTGTAAGGAAAGCTTTTAAATGGTTTAAATAATTATGCAACTCGTGGCATAAAAGCCTGACACAAGATAAATCTTTGAAAACTAAGTAGAATCATGGCCTTTTTTTAAAAAAAAGAACTTTAATTTTAGGCAGCTTGGGCTTTTAGCATGCATCACATTCTACCTCTAGTATAAGTAATTATGCCAGTTTAGTCATTATTAGAGATGAAAGAAATTCAGTAAGATACGAATTCTTTAAAACTTCAGTAGCTTCAGTTTTAGCCTGGATAATGATCAAGCAGCGGTTATCCAGCTGCCTGGGGACCCTGTCACAGCTACAAGCACTGGGCTGATCTTGGGGGTATCATTATTATGTCAGCACACAGTTCAGTTGGCATTTCTACTGTAGATGTCTGATTGCAGAGGTTTTTAATTTGGTCTTTAAAAAAAAAATCCAGATTCAAATATGATTGTCGAGAAACTCCCTTTTCTTAGAAGATTAAAAAAAAATGCATACATTTAAACATTATTGTTAGATACCATATATTTTAATTGAATGGGATAGGAAGTGCTTTAAAAAATATATATCTAAGTTTGTTAATTGTGTGTGTGTGTTTATATATACATATATATATATATATATATATATATATATATATACACACATATATGTTGAGAATATGTTGAATGTTTTAAGGATTGTTTTTAAATGAAGATGATTTGGTTTGGAAAGCATATACTGTTCATACATGAAGATAGCTCTCAAGCTAAATATGGTCAAGTGACCGACATTCAGAATATTCATTTTCATAATACTGCAGTTTGTTAGAATAGCATTTTGATATTTTGGTTACAATAAAATTCTTGTATAATTCTTTTATATGAAACCAAAAGGTTTCAGCCCCTCACTTACCACAACTCAGTATGAGATATACACATAAATAGTATGCACGCATGCAAACATACTCTAATGTTCCATTTAAAGTACATTTTGCTTAGCAAATCTGTATGTGTTAATTACTGTTTAAGGGAAAAATTGGATTGAGTTGGATTTTGCCTAATAAAAATTGGTGTCATTGTAAGGAATATAATTTCCTTTTAGAAAATAAAATCACTTATCGTTGAGTGCCATTATTTCCCTATTTTTATTCCCCATATCCTCTTTGTGTTTTTTGCATGATTGGCTTTTTCCAAAATTTCTTATGCTATCAGTGTTCTATGAAAGATATATCAATCTGGAAACTTACCTGGTGAACGAAGGAGATAATGTGGCTCTCATTCTCGAATACAGAGAGTCCCATATATTCACACAGAATACATTGGTGAAAACCTTTGGAGAGGTCAGGAGTCCACAAGGTGAACAATAAATCACTGTACTTACTCGTATAGGGGTGCTGTAACCAGAAATCTAAAATATATTACAGTGTTTTAAACTATATATTAATGTTTAGAAACAATTTCTAACATGTCATACATTGTTCTTTAATATTATTTTCCTTTACAGTAGAATCAGATTAGGTGTATTAAGTGTGTAAGGTTAAATGGTAATTGCTTTCTGCATTTTTTATTTAGCTTGTCTCAATTGTTTTAAGTTTATGAGACATATGCTGTGTATCATTAGTATCACACTTTTATCTTTTCTTATTTTTATACATTAAAAAAGGCAATTAAGTATTCACAAACATTACTCTACCAAATATCAATGAAGCCAAAATGGAACTAATGGCTGGAAGGCGGTACCATCATGAGTTTGCTTGAATGTTTTATTCATTAGCTGATGTATAGAGTCTGAAGTTGCTGCATGTATTCTGTAGGGTGGTTTAGGGCTGTCAGTGTGCAATATGCAAAGTTAGATACACTTTTTTCAGACATGAGGCAAGAGTTATAAAGAACTGTAGACTCAAGGGAATGCATATTAATTCTTGGAAAGAGTTGAGAATAAAAACAAACAGTTATGGTCATAAGTGTTGTGACTTAGATGGTAGTGTGAGTAGGAAGATGGTTGCAGAGTGGAAAGGGTACAGGGGCGAGCTCTGATTTGCTATCTGCACTTTTTGGCAAGCTACTGACCCTCTGCCTTCTAGGATTCAGATTTCCTGTCTGTAAAATGAGGGGGCTCCTTTCATCATTTAACAAGATGTTTTTTTTTTTTCCTTTCAATGCTTATTTTGTCCCAGGCACTGTGTTAAGTTCTGAGAATTCAGTTGTGAACCAAACAGACATAGCTTTGCTCTTATCAAGCTTAGGGTTTAGAAAACTAGATGAGATTTTAAATATCATTCATTGCTTTTTAATTTGGGGAAGGAAACGATGCAAGTGAAGGAAAGGAGATACGCATATATGGTATATTCACTTTTTAAGCAAGTTCAGTTGAAAAAGTTAGATAAAGTAAGTTTCAAAAACATTTTTGGCACGAAACTTTGGTGAGCTATACGTTTTAAGAATGGTGAGCTATGTTTTCTCTTAAAATTCGAAAGTAAATATGCTCACTTGCAGTGAAATCACTAAATACATATACAGAATATTTATTTCAAATCCTTTTGGATTTAGATCATTGATTTTGCAGTATCTTTTACCCTCCTAAAAGATTGGATAACATTTTTGAAAGTTGATTGTGTGATATTAAAGTTAATTTTTTTAAAATTTTCAAAGAATTTATGGCATCCTTGAAGATAATTGGAGCCTCTTGGAGAATGTGTATGATGCTGATATTTAAAAACCGCAAAACTAAACTTTAGGTAGGAATCCCTGCTGTATAAAATTGAGATGAAATAAGTCACGAGGAATTCATTCCATTAAATATTCAGGAATAAAACAATAAGAAATGAAACAAGTTGGTATAGAAAAATCCATTGTGCAAGTTTGATAGTTTTTCCCCTGGGAGATAGGTGAATGTTTTGAAACAAACTTTACAGAACCACAGATCTTAAACATATGACAATTTAGGGATAATGATATTGGGTGTCTTGATGGTCTTCATGTTCAAAGATGTGAGTGCTGAATGAATGGTGATGGTGGAGTGTAACTGACCGAAGAAAAAAATGATGAACATAAAATCCCTTTTGCCTCCTCCAAAATCATATAGGTCATTTACATAAGTATTGCATCATTATACCAAAATTTTAATCTTCAAAATAAAACCATTACAAGATAATAACACCATTTTATAGCTCTGGTTAAATGTAACTATTTTTTTATACTTGCTCATTTGCATATTTAAAACCCAGTAGGAGTGTGGTGGGCTGGCAGACCCCTGGGTTGGCTTCAGAACTCTGTCTTTGCCTGTGTGTCCCTTAGGCCAGGAAATGCTTAGCCAGGTACCTGACTTATACTTAGTGTTCAATAAACTTCCATGAACCAAAATCACATTATTGCTTATGAAATGAATGACTTCTGAGTTCCCTTCTATCTCTGACATCATAGAATTCTCATATTGAGAAATTGTAATTCTTGCAAGTTGATCAATAATTCATATTAATGGGGCAGGCATGCCTTTTAAATTGTGAACTTGATTGAGTTGTAGCTGATGGAACAAAATCAAACAACAGGATTTAGACGGTCTTTCCCCTACAATTTCTTGTCCAGAGCTAATACGGAGCTAAGAATTTAGGTAGCTAATACAGAAGGACATATGTATTACACACCAAACCATTCTCAGGGCCTTTAGGAGGATCCAACTCCAAGTCCTGGAATTTCCATAAAGTAGTTTGCAGCTTTTAGATTAGAGCCCTGGACTAGTGACCAATTCATTCGTCTCACTAGGGGTTTGTTGTATCTCACTGCGAGCAGCCCTAATAGCAGCAGCTGCTTTGCACTACAGATTGTGTGTATGTGTGAGTGTGGGACCAGCTCTGTGTTTGCCTGTGTCTCAGGTGGATGTTTGCAGTGGGATAGGTATGAACCTGCAGCAGTACAAATGTTTGAGCCAAGGTCAAAGTGTGTTGCTTTAAGGACAGCATTTTAATTTAGTTTGACTTACGTTGGCTAGTCATCTTCAATTCATGTTCATCCATTTCCCCAAATGCTGGTACCATTTTCGTATAGCAGCATGCCCCAAACCTTTAATGATTTTCATGGCTTCACTCTGAACTTCCTCCTCTAAGCTTAGACTGTGGATTCTCAAGTTGGTTTTGTGTAATAATAAAGGCTTGAATATTGTTTTCGTTTCTTAAAACTCATCTCATATCTCCTGTGAGGCTTTTTCTGCTCCACCTGAGTTAAAATGACTCTGGTTTTTATTATCCCCTCCGTACCTCCTATGTCATAGAAACTATGGCACTGAGTTGGTTTTCTAGTTTGTCGATAAGCCCTTTGAGAACGGGGTTCTGTGTTTCTTTTCTTTGAATCCCCGTAACTTAAAACTAGATGGTAAATAAACATACAACTATACAAACAAATGTGTTAATTCAGTCATTTGTTTAATCCACAAATATTTACTGCAGATTCATCGTTTACAGTCTAGGAGTTGGGGATGCTGTGAAGGAGACAAATGTGGTCTATTCTTGTGGAGTTACAACCAAGCGGGGGAAGCATGTTAGATGAACAAGTCAACGGCTATTAGTAATTGACGATCATGTGAAGGGAAAGCAATGAGTGTTACTAGAACATGTCATAGATGTGAATGTATCAGTGAGGTTAGGGAAGGATTCTGGAGGAAGAATTTTCAAACCAAATTTGAAGTTTAATATGTTTTTGAATGAAAACTGTTGAACATAGTCATGCATTCTACACGAATTTTCATTGAGCATCAATTATGTGTCAGGTGCTAAATATATAGTAAGGAACTCATCAGACCCAGTTGCTCCTGGGTTTCATGGAGCTAATAGTAATCTATGAAGACACTTAGAGGATTCTCTGTGTCCCTCATAATGTTGTTTAACTCTATACTGTACTTAGTTTTGCAACAGTAATATACTTGCAATTCCTACAAGTGGCATCTCTTTTCATATTGTTTGCACATGGCTAACTTGTGTGCAAGTTCTGGCAGTCCTTTGTTCATGGGCCTGGTTTTTCCATTCTAAGTAAACCACTATGACTATATCCATTCAGTTTTTCATCACTTTGATCTACATTTTCTTCCAAATATCTGGATTTCTGTTAATTCTTAGAATGCTGTCTAAATGCTGGATATACACTCATTTTGGTATCATTGGACAATTTAACAACTCTCCATTTCACCTCATAGATAATTTAGGAAAATAGATACATATCATGTAGTAATATGTTCCTGCTTATGATCTTTGCAAATTCTTAGCCAAATTTCCACATCAAGCAGCTTAGTAAATAGTAGACTATGACAGCGTATCAACAATCATTAGTATGTTCTGTAATTGAAAAGATACATGGAAAAGTTGTAGATTACAACAACAATCATATACCTATCAACACTTTCCTTTTTTTCACTTTACAACTCACATTTTTTAGACATTTTCTGTTGTCTCTCATGGTGGTATTTACAAACTCCCCAAAAGTAGTCCATGGGAGGATGTTTAAAGCTACATATATCTGACCTTTACCGCCATCCACATAATTCTCCACGCCAAGTCTGAGTGAGATGCATCGGTACCCTGGACAGGCTAATAAATGTATTACTCCTTTCAACTGCTATATAAATATCTGTTCCACAGATTTTAGAGAGGATGAGGGTTCTCGTGGTAACGCCCTCAGGCAGCAAAGTGGACCATTCGTAGATGGCAGGGTACATGTGTGGGTATCTTTTTCTTCCAAACAAAAGTGGGAGCCCTCTATGTTGTCCTCCCTGACTATGTTTCCTAGACGTGCCTCCATATCAATACTTAGAGCCTCTCTTCTTTGTTCTAACAACTCGACACTATCCAGTGTATGATGCTCTGTCGTTTATTTAGCCCTTTCCCTATTGGTGGCCATCAGGATATTTCTATTTATTTACTTATTTGTTTGTTTATTTTACTATTTTCAAATGTTGCTTCGGTGAGCATAACACATCCTTGCTGACATGTATGATGATGTATACAGAGTGAATTCCAAAGAATGGCATTTTTGGGTGAAGGGAATGTGCATTTCCCATTTTGATAGATACGGCTGTGGTGCCCTCCCCACAGGTGGTACCAGTTCTCAGTGCTGTTAGCAGTCGGGTTAGGGAGTGACTGTTTAAGTACTTTATCTTTACTAATGTGGCTCCTGAAACAAGCTGGTATTTTATTGACATTTTAATCAGCATCTCTATAATTATGAGCATCTTTTCATATGTGCATACACCATTTGTATTTATTTTCTGTGAATTACCCTTTTATTTCCTTGGATCTTTTGTCTTTTGGTCTGAAAGAGCAGTTCATGTTATTAAGAAAATTAGTTCTCTGTCTGACTTATATGTTGCAAATATTTCCCCGAGTTTGTCTTTTGTCTTTGTGGGTGGGAATGTTTTTGGGTTTTTTTTGCCATTGAGAAGTTTAAAAGTTTTTATTTTCAGTTTTGTCAGTGCTTTCCCTTGTAACTAATAGATGGTGTGTCTGACATAGAATATATATATATATATATATATATATATATATATATATATATATATATATATATTTCCTAATCATTCTTTTAGTTCTTTCTTGCCCATTACACTGGAAGGCTTTGCCTTCCCCCCACCAGCCTTGTGTCCACAGCACCTAAGCACATTCCTGGAAATATAGTAGGTACTTAGCAAACATTTAGTAAATGAGGTCAATGTAGTATGATGGTTAACCTCTTGGGTGTTCAACCAGACTCCCTATGTTGAAATCCTAATCTGGTTGACCTTGGGCAAGTTATTAAATCACTTCGAACTACAGTTTCTGTATCTGTAAGTGAGGATAATAATAGTAGCCGATTCGTAGGATTGTTGTGAGAATTAAAGGTTAATTCATGTAAGCTCTTAGAATAGTACGATCTGGCAGACAAGAAGTACTTAGTAAATGTGTTTTACTCTTGAAGGTTTTCTCACTTTTCTGGGCAAATTCTTCACCCCATGCTCTATAATTTCTTTGTATTCTAGAAAATTCCCTTTTGCTATGGTTCACAAGTGGGGATTTCAAGGCACCTGTGTGATTGGACACAGCCTTTTCAGAGGCCTGTCTTGGGTGGGTTCTTTGTAGACACCTTTGCTGGGTTCAGGCCGCCACGGCCGGCCCCTTCACACTGGCCAAAGCAGTGCTTGATTTCAAGTTCCTCTCTGCTTTGCCAATGTAGAGAGAATTCTGAAAGAAAAATTCCTGCAGAAATTCCAATTAAAAGATAATGGAAACAAACTGGAGCTAATTAATTTCAGAGCCTCTGTCATCTTTTTGGTAACTCAGGTCTGTGTCTTTGAGTTCTTTGCAGAAGGACCACGCTAATTTGCAAAGGTAGGCTAATTGTTCTTGGGAGAGGAACCAGAGACAAATAATTCACATATCATTACAAAGGTTTAATCATAGTAGATTTATTAATAATCCTTAAATTAAAAAGGTAAATCTGGGCTTGGTTTTACAAAGAATTAGCTGAACAAGGAGATGATTTTCTACATCACCATACTCATCAGTAAGTTTATCTAGAAGCATTTTCTTTCAGACTTAAGAGAGGAATTTTGTGTTGTCTAGAAGCACATGTGAGTATAGAGTGTGAAGACGGAAGAATACAGGAATGTGTTTGCTGACTGGCTATTTACTGCTTGTCTCTGTCTGGCTGTGTCTAGCTGCTGTTTTAATTTTACGTGAAACCTTATATTGGGGCAGGTTGTCTGAAATTTCTTTCCTCTTAATTTCCTTTTTATTTTCTGCAGTTAATTCTAAATGTTCAGTTTGCTTTTTAAAAATTTCCCTTGCCTTCCTTCCCTTGCTCATTCAATTGCCAGTCCTACTCTCTCTATTTAGTTCATGAAATCACCTAGTCTCCACTCCCAGAATGCTGGACTCTGGTTTTCCCGTTGGGCTTTAGAAACCCAGCGTCAGTCATTGCCCGCTGGTTGACCTCAGCACTCATTTGTCTGGGGACACTGTGTAGACACGACCATCTCTTTTTATTTTAACTTTGTTAGAACTGTCATAAAGTTGTGTTTCCATACGGACAAAGTCTAAAACCTTAATATATCCAATCAGATGACTTTCAAATATCCATTTATACCTTTTCCTTCCACCTTAATGCTAAATGAAGTGAAAGAAATAGTTACGAAAATTGGAGTGGAGAGAGTCAAGAGGATTGTGTGAGGGCACTTTTAATGAGTGGAATATCCTTAAATGATAGTAAGTGACAAAAAAAATTCCACGTCAAGATAATTTAAAATAGATATTCTAGAAGACACTTTAGAAAGGATGGATCGGGCAAGGTGGTCGTTTCGTTTTCTGACAGGTGAGCTGTAGCTGGGGCTAGAAATCTTGTTAGGGAAATGTTAGGAGGCGCAGGGACATACAGAGCGTTCCAAGTGGGTTAGGGACGCTCCAGCATCCATTCGAGATCCAACGGCGTTAGTTGCTCCGTTCTGTGACTTTGTGACAGAACAGGGAGGAGAGTCTCAGTCTCTTGATTTTTAATTTTAGGAATGCCCTTTCATGGCTGTGCACATTCTAAACTATGGAAGGAAAAGTGACTTCCCCACCCCTTTCAGACTCTTCACAAATGCCAAAATCCTGGGTCTACTGCTATGGGAGAGGCCCCTTCCTTATACTAGTTTCATCAGTCAAGGTCTCAGTATGGTCCTGTATGTACAATCAACATGTCCCAGTGATCTGAGGGACCCAGTCAGTGCCTGATGGACCTGCACTAGAATCCTACATGTTACTGAACCTCTTTACGTCTCAGTCTTCTTACCAATAAAAAGGTGACAAACTATTTCACAGGATTGATGGATTACGGAACAAGTGTAAGAGACTTAACAGATATCTACTAGGTCGGTGCAAAAGTAGTTGTGGTTTAACACGTTAAAAATAATTGCAAAAACCGCAATTATTTTTGCACCTACCTAACAGCAAGGTACTAAGTAAGTAGTAACAGCTTTTTATTATGGATGAAGTTCATGGGAGAGCTGAGGAAACATGCCCATTTTGTCCTCTTTATGTTTCCCTCTTCTGCAAAGTCCTGAGGGGTGGCACAGTTCTATGGCTTCCTTGCTTCTTTGTGTAGAGCAGAAAATCTTTTCCCTTCTGGAGAAAGCCTAAGAGGAATTATGTGAGTTTTTATATTCAATTTTTAGTAACCATTCTCCACAATAAAAGGTGGGTAATGGAGCTGGAGGAGAGGTTAGTTTGCTCTGTATGGCAAATACTTTGTATTTGGGCACCTATTTAATGTTTCTAAGGACACTGTGTATCTATGTCATTTGATTTTAATTGAATCTTGTGTCAGTTACCGTTACCCCCATTTTATAGATGAGAAAACTGAGGCACAGACACTGGGCTCATCTAATTAGCATGGCTGAAGTAGAAAAGGAATGTAGACATCCTGACTTGAGAATTGGCAGTCCTTAATCTCATAATTTTCAAATGGAAGAAGTCAATCTTAAATGAAGAGGTGGAAATAATTACTGTTCTGGCCACCACAACTCGCCTCTGGTGATCCCTTTTGCTTTAAGCATTTAGATCTCAGTTCCCTCTCCTAGTCCACCCCTCCCCCCAGAAAAGTTACTTCTACAGGAAAAAAAATATGATATGATATTGGTCAGTTACACCTGAGAAAGAATTGAAAGCTGTGGAAACCTGGCAAATCCCAAATTGTGTGATTAAAAGCTTTGGCTTCTGATAAAAGAATTGCATGTCTCAGGCAGCTGATCTGGGAGGTACTTTAGAGGAGGTGGTGGAGTGCTTTCCCATTGCTGGTGAAGTCTCAGCAGAAATACCTCCTTACTGAGGTTGAGTAGACTTTCAAAGGTCTTCCTCTGGATGCTCTCACTCAAAGGCCAGATGTGTTAGGGTGGCGCCCACTAGTTTTGAGTTATAGGAAAAAGTGAGTGGTGGTTGTTCCTACAAAATTATAGCAATGGATCTGACTTTGGTTGAATAGCCTCTTGGTAATGTCACATTGGTTGTTTTAAATACACTGTGGAGAAGCTAGGAGAAAAACAAATTCATAACCCTTATGGCAGCTTACCATCCTGAATCAGTGTTTATTTTCTTTCATTTGAAATATGCCGCTTTGTCGTACACATTTTCTCTGTTGCTATGAGGAGGTGGGCACACCTGTTGGGGATGCATTGTCTCAAGGGTTGGTGGGACATTGATGCCATATGTGGACAGAATTGGGCATGACCCATCACCATTCCTGAATAAAATGACTCCATTTCTGATGTCTTATAGATGGTACTTCGGAGATGGCACATACTTTTTAAAATTGCTCCTGTTGGCTAAATATAAAATTCTAAAAGGTTATGTTCTTAAAAATTATAAGCAGCAGTAGAATTGACTAGATTAATTTCCTTATTATTCTTTTAAGAAAATAGAATGAGATCTGGCCCTTTCTGGCTCACCATCTGAGAACATGCTCCTTCCCCACCTATATTTATTGAATATTATGCTATATATATATGTATATACATATATATATAAATTTCTGCTTATTAGATCACACGGTGAGCAGCAAAATGATTAATAAATATGGGTATTTATTTATCGGCCATTCTCCCATAAGTGTGATTGATTTAGCTGATTCTACTTGATGCATGTTTGGAGATTATCTGATAATAAATCGTCATTTAAAATATGTCTATATATAACATATATACTATAAAAATGTTTAATATATGCTCACATTATCTTGACAAGTCAGGATTGAAACAATATAAGTGGGGACATATTCCCACAAACGACTATTAATTTATAGTTACTAAGATAATGGCATTCACTTTCAGGTTCTATCTGGGTAGCTCTGTAAATTGTGTATTGATTATGCTAATGGCACTGGTGTCTTTATTACTTGTCTGCAGATACATGCAGATTAAATGCACTTTGGCAAGGTTATATCATTCTGTAGGAAAAGGTGCGTTTTAAAAGTCTGGTTTTGCGAGAGGTTAAGTTAAAACTAAAGAAAAACATTTATTAAACTCATTTGGAAATTTAAGGAATAGTTGTTGCATTCTGGGAAATAAAAAGTGCAGTTAAAAAGTTTAAAAACGATGCTCCTATATTTTCTTTGTTTCAGATTCCTTAAAGAAAGTGTTGCAGAAATGGTGCTAAATCAATAATCTATTTTTATAGTTTATGGTCGGTTATGTGGCTTTTCTTGTTTTGTTTTTCAGGCTGAAGAAACCTTAGACATTTAGGGTTGCATGTATTTTTAAATTTATTAGCCCAACTGGAGAATAAAATGAATTTTTTTCCAAGTATACATAAACGTTCTTGTATTTGTAATAGCTCGTAAATCATAAATCATAGCCTCACTTTTTGCTCTGATCTTTCGTTATACAAACAGGTACCTTATTTTATGGATTTTTTCTTATTTTTTTCTGTTTTGCTGAGCCATCATGTTACCAAAGCAAAGCAGTTGTTTAGAAACCACTTTCTTATCTTCCTGAATAGGGTCACTTAGAATTGTATGTGTGCAACCTGGGAAAGAAAAATAAACCTTTTAAAAATTTATTTTCAAATTATTTTCCACTTTATTTTAATAACAATTTGATCCCCAGTTTGTTTGAGACCTTGTTGGAACTATTGAAGGAGAAAAAGAAACAAAACAAAGTTTTTCATGTTCCTGGGTGACATGATTCCATTCCAGTTGTCCCTGTCTTTTAAATATGTCATTAAAATTAAGAAGAGGAACTTCCTAAATTAAAAAATGTCAAGTTACTAATCAAGAGGATTGAGTGACAATATTGGAATGAATTTTGTGAATGAGATTGGAGTGTATCTTCTCAACATGTAAAGACAAATATTGTTATATTGCAGCAAGTGAATGTTTCTTGTTCCAAACAAAAGAAAATACTTTCTCCCTAAGCTAGTTTTCAGGAATTGTTGAGATAGTTAGTTTTACCTGTCCAATCCAGAAATATTGTTACAATTGGATTGGTGTTATCTAATCTAGCAGAAGTAATAACAGTTGGTAAGTACCAGATGTCTGATATGGTAAGCATCATATCAGACAGTATATGATGTCTGAAATATAAAGGCTTTTTGCCCCAGATTTTCTTTGGCTGGGGTGCAGTAATAGTTTCTATTAGGTTGGTGCAAAAGTAATTGCGGTTTAAAGGGTTAAAAATAATTGCAAAAACCTCAATTACTTTTGCACCAACCTAAGAGATGTTACTATAGATGTGGCTTATTACCTTTAAAGAGGAATAACTAGACCCTTTCCCAAACATCCAAATGTCTAAATCCTAGGTTGAAATATGTTTCATTTATTATTATCGTTGTCCAAAGATGCATTTTTCAGTATATCTGGTCATTAGGTGCTAAAGACTACACATAAATGCTTTTAAATAATTTGTTTTCCTCCAAAGTAGACTTTCAGCAGTTTAAAATTCAGATTCTGATTGGAAGAGGGAAATTAGGACCTGTATATCTAGCTATTCAAAATATTTTTCATTATATTTTTCTTATCTAAAATGGGAGAATAGGTCCGTGAGACTTGGTTTAAGGTTAAGCAGACGGATGTATAGAAGCTGGTTTTGTTTGTTTTGTAGGGAGTTAGGGACTACACGAGATTCAAATGGCACGTCAGCAAAGCCCTTCCCAGTTCCCCAGCAGTACTGGGCATCACGGCAGCAGGGCAGTTGGAAGAGTGAGGAAGAGTCTCAAATCTGGCAGTCAGAAAGTTGTATGCCGGAAGTACCCCCAAAACAAAACAACAAACAACAAAGAGACAATTGGGTAGTTCACTGGAAATCCTTCATCTAGAAAACACTTTGGCAGGGTAATCTTATTCTCTATCAGGTTAGGTGATTGTAAGTTTCTGTACCCATTTTAGTCTTCTTTCCATCTAATATGTGTCCTGTTGACTTGTCATCATTCTCTGTGGTTTCTTGCTCTATTGTGTCTTCCACAAAAAGGCTACACTCTTTAAAACGAATGCTTTCATGTATGTATTTGGGTTTCCTGTTATTAAAAGGAATGGTGTGGTGTCAATACTTTGCCTTGTGAAAAGGATCATGAACTGCATGTAGAATCAGGTCAGCTTACTTAAATTAATGGTTAATGATTTTTTTTAAAAGATGGAATAAAAGAAAGATATTAGAATCGATATCTTGTTTTTGTTTTTAGTCAAACTGTGCATTTGTTTTTCCTTGGCTTTGTGTGCGTTTGAAATAAGATAGAAGTAAAAGGAATCTCACCAAAGATATCCTAGATCCCAAGAAGTGTCACTGGGGCCCTTGTAAATCTCTTACACTAGATTAAAAATTTAGCTGTTGTGATTGTGTATATATCTGGCCAGTGTCTCTCCAGCTTGGCTTTATTGGGATTATGGACAAGAAAGGAAATCTAGGTATGAAAATGGTGAGAAAAGCAAGCCATTAGCCTTGATTAATACACCTATTTTAAAACCAAGACAGTAAGTTCATTTCTAGGAATGGTTCCACCGGGGCCGATGCCGGGCAGGCAGTGAGACAGCTCCTCACCTTCTGCCCAGTCAGTCGACATCCCCTACGTCCTGTTCCCGTAGTAGTGGCTCTGTCACTTCCTTTCTGTCGTCCACTTGGTTTGCACTCTCTTCCCTTCTTTCCTGTGTTATGTAATAGCCTCCTCCAGACAGGTCTCCCCACTTCCAGCGCTGGTCTCTTTCTACCCCATCCTCTCAATTACCAATGGGGCATCTTTCTAAAATATAAGCAAGACAGATCACTCTTTAAATCCTTCAACGACTTCTCACAGTGTAGAGGTTAACATTTGAACAGAATACAGTAGTTCCTTCACAATCTACTGCTTTTTCAGCCTGGTCTGTGCCACTGCTCCCATTTCTTTCCACTCTATCCAGGGCCCCTCATTTGAATAGCCCCTCACTTGCATTTTCTAGAAGGCATCAAGTTGTTTTCTGTATCTATTCATATATATATATACATATTTTTTTTTTTTCTCTTTTCCCCCTCTGTTTGGAGAACTAAGTTTCTACTTGTCCTCAGTGCTACTCATCCTTTGAAAACTTAGCCCGAGCTGCTCTTCTTCGGGTAAGATTTTCCTGCTCTGCTCTGCCCCATCTGAGTTAAACGCTCCTTGTCTGTGGCTTCCTGCACCTGAGTACTTAGCCGCCTTCCGCAGCCATTGCTGTGCTCATCTGTCTCTCCCCCTGCGCCGGTGCCTGCCGGCCTTTCTCATGTTGTGGTACATGCAGGAAAATGAAAAGTTTTGAATGGCACTCGGGGGTAAATGTCTCAAGAGGCAACAGGCCTGCGGTTTCCAGTCACCCAAGCTGTACCTGGCTACTCCAAGCTCTGAAAGGATCTTTATCATCCAACACCTGAATCCCCTCTTGACCCACCACTTGGGAAACTGTGCAGCAGGTTCCAGGTCTGAGACTTTGCGTCTCCGGGGCCTTAGCCAAATGCCTATTACTACCATAGGTACTCAGTGAATGCTTGTTTACTGGAGTTGTGACAAGGTAGCCATAGTAATTTAATTTGAAAGTTAAATGACTTTAAGGCAGGAGTATATTTATAAATACTCTTTATATGAAAATTCGAATGCTGAAATTGCTCTCTTCTAAATTTCATGTTAAAGAGGGACTTTATGTTAAAGTAGAATACGATATTTGGGTAGGATTCTGATTGGAAGAGGAGAAACTTTTTCTTGGTTCCGAAGTGTGTGCGTGTGTGTGTGTGTGTGTGTGTGTGTGTGTGTGTTTAACCTCTCCCAAGGCTAATTTCCACCCGCTCAGCATTCTCCTACAAGGAATTTCATTGTAAATAGAAGAGTGGTAATCAATTCACATTTGGCACGTTCTTCTTGATAATAGTGCATCTGTGATATTTCTCTTTGGTCTTCAAGGACCGTGATAGACCTGCAGAACAATCAGGCAAAACCACAGACATCCTAAACTTCAACAGTGTGATTTTGTTTAATATAGAGATAATTCTTTCTGTCTGAGAAGATTTTATAGACAAAGGAAAGAACAAGTACATGAAAAGGTTTTTTTGTTTTATTCTTTTTCCTGTAAAATAACTTAATGACTTGCAGAGAATTAGAATGGATAGAAAATAAACATTACAGAAGAGTAAAAAGAGCATATTTTCATCACTGCCCCCACGAGCTCTTTGGACCTGTGGGGTCCAGACAGGCCCCTGCCTGAGATGGCTGTCACTGTCTTGCCATATTGACTTTACATTGATGCTCGTGCTTAGCCACCCACCTTCCTAGCCACCCCACCGATTGCTTTTGTTTTTGTTTTGTTTGTTTGTTTACCTTTTCTTGACAGTAGGAAAAAAATGAGGCAGCAGACCAGCAGGCGGGTGTGGGCCAGACGGCTGCACAGTCTGGTAATGCCGCATTCCTTCATTAGAGCCTGCTTGCCATTTTATAACAGTGTGCGATTTATTTTCCCTAAATCTGTTTTCATCTTAGGGGATTTCAAGTTAGAATGCATATCTAGAGCCCAGAAAGCACAAAATAACGATCCTGCCCTTTGGTTTTTGAAAACTAGGAAGGCTTTGTGCTCCTTGTTAACTCTTTGTAGCCTGAAGGTTACTTTTCCTGTGTTCCTAAAAAGTATCAAGACAAATCAGTGAATGTGATTTGAATGCACTTACAGGGGGAGGGTGCTTTTAGACACGGTGGCTCTGAACAGGTAGTAGCTGATTTTCTTTTTAGGCACAGGACTTCTGTCAGTAAACCCTGGAAGGCTGGTTGTGTGTACACATGTGAGCTTTAAAAACAACATTGGACAATTATGTGGCACGAGATGGTCGTTAACCTCAGGTGCATCACTGACAGTGATTTGGGAGGGGGATTTGAGTTTAGAACATATTTGTTTAAATTATTTGTTGACTTACAGCGTCATTGGGTTCTTGAAAATAAGACATTGAGTTTTAATGCTGTTTTTATTTCAGAAGATATCCTTGGAAGAAAGAACTTGAGGAGCTTTCTAAAGTAACAGAAACATTGTATTTGTTCTAGTCGACTAGTCATGTGGCATTGGGCCCACTTTTTCTTGAACATTCATTTTCTACAGTTTTAGGTAATTAAGATCCAGGAGGTCACAGTCATGACAATAAAGGCAGGACTTTTTTTTTTTTTTTTTTAAGACAGAATGCATATTTTAGTTGGTAGTTTCTTGAATTTACTGGCACTGTTGGGTGGAGTTTAGATTGAGTAATTCATGCCATGGTTGTTTAATTTGGTGAAAAGCTGGCTATGACCAGAGAACAAACTGTCAGGAAATGGTCCAGTTTTAAGTTTGTGTGTGTGTGTGTGTGTGTGTGTGTGTGTGTGTGTATAAGTGGAGTATTTTGGGTTCATTCATCTCTTGCCAATCTTAGTTGTTAAGTAATCTTCTTGCATTCATGTTTACATCATCCTCAGAATCTTGTGTTTCTGCTACTCATAAAATCTGACTCTGGTTTTTAAGGTAGGGCTTCGGGCTTGGAATGAACCAGGAAAAGCCTCATTTATATCTCTTGCAAGAAGGACAGAGGGCCTGCACTGTGTACTGGCTGCCAGAAGTTTTTATAGTAATACTTTGTATCTAGGCTCTGGCTCTTACCATTAAATGTGCTTTTTATAGAGTACCAAGTTATAAATGTAGTGCAGCTACGGCATATTAATCTTACTGCAGAGATTTAATGAGGCAGTTGTTTTGCGATGGACACTATTGGGAGCAGAGAGCGACAGAGTTTTACTTTACCACTGAGCTGCAGAAATATTCCTTGCCTGGTAATAATTATAACCACATGATCTCTTAGTTTTTCTTTCTTTTGCCAGTGCTTTTCCATGCAAAAGTGGCTTGGAAGGAGGTCCATTTGTAGGCAGTGAAATGGATTGGAAATTGGGCTGTTTTCTCAGTGGTTTGACATTTTCGCTTTGATCAGGCATGGGATCCTTGTTGCACAAGGAGAAATATGTAAGATGAGTTTCAAGAATACAGATAGTCTTTGCCAGTCCACTGAGATGGCTTTTAGATATTCATTACTTTTACTTGACTTTTATATAGGTTATAAAAAGTAAATGTGGTGAAACCTCATTTTTACATGGACAGAATAGAATTTCTGCTGGTTGGCCTTAAACTGATCCCACACTTGAAATTAATTGAAGTCCATGGGTTTATGGCCTCCACCATTTTTAAGCCAGTGCAATTTTTCATTTTCCCCAAAGTTGTAATTTTATTAAACCAAGTTATAGCAATAACAACCCTTACGAAGAGGAGGATGAGAAGAAGAAAAGAGCCACCTGCCAGAGAAAACAATAAGGGGAAAATCAGACTTCTTTTAAATTTCCTTTTATAAGTACTGTTAATAAAATTGGAAACAGAAAGCTGCCCTTTATTTTTGTAATAATAATTGTGTCTTTGTTCCAAAAATTAAGACTTATCCAGGTCAGAACACTGTAAATCCAGGGCTTCGTGGCACCCCTTTGAAGGGATGATCCAAAAAGTTGGTTGTGCAAATGAGATCACAGTGATGGATGGAGCACATTTGGGGGCATCGTTTAGGGTGAAGGGCAGAGAACAGTGCCTGCAGCTACAATGGGGTTTGCAGTCCCAGTGCGGGCGGTATGTGGATCTTTAAAAATATTGCCCTTTGGGTGGGTTTATAGCACAACAATGGAGTTAGAAGAACAATTGTTCTTCTTGCAGTGGTGTTGGGTGCAGGGCAGTACTTAAAGGCATGGACCTCGTATTTATAACCCCTTAGGTTGAAGTCAGAGGTTTGAATGGCTAGCAGAGTAATACAATTATTTTTTATGATTGGATCTCAAAGGACTTTATAAAAACTACATAACTAAGGCCATGTGTAATTATTGAAGTGTAGCCACCTGTGGGAAAGAAATGGTTGACAATGTAAGCTTTCTAGAATCTTCCTGCATCAACTGACATTAGGAATGGAAACCTGTAACACAAACACATCTTTTGAATGTGCGAGAAAGAATTCTCCATGAAAGTGGAGACTGTTTTTTTTTTTTTTTTTTAAATCTACTTACAAGGAGAGAGACTGAGATTCCAGTACTCATTATGCCAGGGCATCATAGGCTATAATCGCACCCATCCCCCAGAGGGTCTCTCTGAAGTGGTGACCTAAAAACAGATTCGCCAGTTGGCTGGAGCATGCATCCTAAAGTTGCAGCAGAAGAGAATAAGCTTGACTGACTTCAGCCCCTGAAGGGTTCTATCTGTAAATGCAGAAGTGGAAACAAAAACATTTTTTATTAGTCTTAAATTGACCCTTCATTTTAATAACTAGCCACAACGTTAGAAGCATAGACTGGAGTCATTCTTTAGCTTTGAAGAGCTAACGCATCATGTATGCATTCCTATTTGTTTGATATTTTTGATATTGGATTCGTGTAAAGTGTCCATATTCTTGAATAATAAGGAAGGTGAGTTTTTATCATTTTTCTCTGCATACTACTTAAAGTATTCAGAGTGGCTCCTTATTTAAAAACAAACAGGCCTGCAAACTGGATGTGTAGCATTTAAATAATCATATTAAAATTCAGACCTAGTGCCCGTATTTCCCTGAGTGCTGTCGGTTTTATGAGAAATTCAAAACTCATGCTAAACAACTAAAAGTATTGAGTGTGTGTGTGCTGCCTTCCAACAAGTATTTAATGGTGTGGGAGCCAATTTGCCATAATTGGGACAGTTATGTATTTTCCTGCATTACTCTCTAATTTGGCAGTATTCTACCACTTGGTTTTAGTTTGTTGGAGATCTTTGAATCATTACCCACGTGTTGCATCGATAGCTGTGGATGGAACACTTGAAACCAGCAAAGTCAAATGTGGTGGATCGTATGTATAATGTCAATTTTGGAAAATGTAGGCCTGTAGGTGCTTTTAATTTGAAGTTACCTGGTCTGTTCCTGTTTACAGAAAAAATACCAGCAAAGGACTTTTTATGTACTCTTTTTTTTCTTCTTCTTCTCTACTTTCTCATCATCACTAAATAATATTTACTAAGCACTCACCTGGACACGGTGCTGTGCTGGGCAAAGTACAAGACAAATGAACAAGATCCTGTGATTACTCCCCCAGGATTGAGCAGTCTACACCCCCGTATGTTGAAATGGGCACAGTGTACTGTTGAGATAATAATTTTCCAGATGGCAAATCAACCCAAATTACCCATTTACTTAAACACTACATTCTTTAAAAAAATAAATAAATAAACAAACAAAACTACTTGCTCTTTGAGATGGGAATTCTGCATTTTTCATTAACCCAAGAGATTATTATATATGTTGAATGTAAGTTGAGTTTGGCATATGTAAATCATTTGAAAGGTGGTGATATAGTTAAGTTTATTGCAGCTGTGAAGAAAGGCTTTGGAACAACTGCCAGCAAAAAGAGCACAGTTACTTGTAGAAATAAAGTTTATAGAAACTTGTTACGTGCAAGATAGCAGAAAGCATTTTCAGCCACTTACTGACTTCTAAGAAATCTGGATTAATTTTGTTCCTGTGAATTCTTGATTATAACATTTCAAATATTTATCCTCCCATATGTGAAAATTTGACTACAGATAATGCATTACATATCTCTTAGGTATTTTGATACAACTCTTTTGTAACTATTTCATTAACTCTATTTTGAGGCGTAATTTCTGACTTTGGAGGACTTTTTGCTATTAGAAATTAGTGCCCCATAAATTAAGTTATATTATCCAAATTACTGCTAAGAAGGCATGGTCTCCCCCCCACTCCCTCCTTTTGCTTTCCTGCAAAGGGGAGCAGTGGCACCATGGTGTATGGGGGTAATTCTCTAAAATGAGTCAAGGACAGCATAAAGAATCAAGAAGTATTTTAAGTATTTATTGAGCTTTAAGTGAAAACATTACTTGTGTTTTACTTTCCTATTCCCCCTTGCTATGTATGTAGTATGCTTAGGATTCGAATGGAAGTATTATTAGTTTTTCCATTATTTTTATTTAATTTTTTATAAATTTTATTGGGGAATATTGGGGAACAGTGTGTTGCTCCAGGGCCCATCAGCTCCAAGTCGTTGTCCTTCAATCTCGTTGTGGAGGGCGCAGCTCAGCTCCAAGTCCAGTGGCCGTTTTCAATCTTTAGTTGCAGAGAGTGCAGCCCACCATCCCATGGGGGAATTGAACTAGCAACCCTGTCACTCAGAGCTTGCGCTCTAACCAACTGAGCCACCCAGCCGCCCCAGTTTTCCCTTTATTTACTTTTGATATTGATAATGCCAGCTGAAGTTGTTGACTTGATTATAATTTATAATTGTTCTTTGTATATTTTGTTTCATTTTTGCTCATTTTGAAAACAAGAGACGTACGAGCATACTTAAACTTGAGTTTGTGTTTGTAGGAATGTTTTGCTGTGTGATAGAGCTTATTTAGCGGTCACTGTCTAGCAAATAATGGGGTAACTGTGTGTTTTGACCAGTTATTAAGTAAAGGTCAATTTCATGCTTATGGTAATTAGTTTAGCTTATTCTAGACTTTTGGCTAATTCTGGTAATTTCCCGTGAAAGAGTATATTTAGCAGAAAAGAAATTCATTCTTAAGCACTGTGGTTTTTTTCCCTTCCATTGGAGACTGTTTAATTTTAAAAGTGACTTTTATTTATTTATTTATTTATTTATTTATTTATTTATTTATTTATTTATTTATTTATTTTTAAAGAAAATCCCCCTAAAAGGCTATGAAAAAATGGCAAAGCGCATTATTTGAAAGAGGAGATGGGGAAAGGGCTGCGTGGTAGAGAAGAAAGGGAAAACCTCCAGACATCACAAGCTGAAATATTTTAGGGAACACTCACTTTTGATTTTTCTGTAATAAAATCTGCAATGAAAGCTTCCCATTTCTGTTTCGAGGAAAATTGTGTTGCTGTTTTTGGTAGCAAGAAAATTAAATGTTACTTGAGAAGAACCTGTTTTTAAAGCCTATACTTACAGTCTTGATTTTTTTCAGACCCCAACTGTAAACTTGAAGACAAGACCGACGATGGAGAGGCAATAGACTGTAAGAAGAGGCCGGAGGACGGAGACGAGTTGGAGGACGAGGCTGTGCACAGCTGTGACAGCTGCCTGCAGGTGTTTGAATCCCTGAGCGAGATCACAGAACACAAGATTAATCAATGTCAGCTGACAGGTAAACTATACTTAGCACTTCTTGTCTTCTCACCATTTATTTCTGATTTTTCAGTTTCTTCCTCCCCCCCCGCCCCTTCTAATTATTTTATTCCTATACTTGAACACTAAGCTAGGAATGTCTAGAAGTGCTTTAGAAAGAACTCTAAGACGGCTTATGGCAAACTCAGCGTCACTGTCCTTCTTAGTTATTGAATTGTACCTAGAGTTTAATAGCTATGGATATATTTTCATTTCCATTTTTTCTTTTGTTAAACTACAGTGATGCCATCTAAGTGCTAACATTGAGTGGCTAAAATAGAGTTTTAGAATACCTTCTGAATATTTTTTTCTGAAGAAATGTAGTAGGCCTTAGCTTGTTTTAGTTTAAATATCAGGGAACTTTCCCTGCTCCTTCTCTGGTTGAGTTCGGTGCCTTTCTGTGTTCCCATTAAGTTCTACGCTTATCCTTGAGTATCACAGTTTTTTCCATCTCCCTCATTAGACTGAAAGCTCATGAGTGGCGGGAACTGTGTCTTAGTTGTCACTTGTAGTCTCTGAGCCTTTGGCCCACCGTAGATACTCACTAAGGGACAGAGGCTGTTCTGCTATGTGGTTCATGGGGAGAATCAGATTAAAATGACATGAGCATGACATGTTCAACTTAGTGGTTGGCTAAAACTAAAACTCAGTTTACCAAATTTCTGCCTTCTTTAAAAATGTATCCTACAAGAATGTACTATGTGAGACTGGATGGGACATTTTAGATACATGTCTTTTTTTAGATTCATGTCATGTTTCTTTTACTGTTTGAAGCTGACCCTGCTCCTGTGTGTGTGTGTGCTTTTCTAGTTCTCTTTCTGTATCTTATTTTTCCTAGCAAAAATCTCTCTTCAATGAACCATGTGTAGGAAATATATTTACTAGACAAGTGGTTCTCCAACTGTTTTTCACAGAATATAGATTTTTTGTAAGATTTTAATAGGTGTTCCATTTTAACCAGGTTTCCTGACACAGATTATTGTGGAAATGTTGGATTAAATCCAATTACATAGGCTTCTTTATTAAAGTGTACTGTGGCTCTTCAAGAAGGGATTGCGATGAGTAAATTTATTAGACCATAGAATCTTCATTCTTTCAGAAAACTGATTATCATTTTTTGGAACATAGGTGTAGGAATTGATGAAGCTTATATAAACATTGGCCATGTACATATTTTTGTGTTTTTTGGTAACTTTGTTTTTGTTATAATTCCAAATTCACAGAAAAATTGTAAAAACAGTACATGTAACTACCATAATACCATTTACCTGATTCATCAATTGTTTACATTTTACCCCATTTGCTTTATCATTGTCTCTCTTTTTCATCCATTTTTTTCTTAATCATTTGAGAGAAGGTTGGAGACATCACACCCTTCTAAATATATCCTGAATATTTCTTAAGAATAAATACATTCTCTTACATGGTCACAGCACACTTAATCAAAATCAGGAAAGATAACATTTAGCACCATACAATACTATTATCTAATCCACGATCAATATTTAAATTTCAACAGTTGCTCTAATAATGTCCTTTAGAGCTTTTTTTTTCTTATCTAGGGTTCAGGATCGTGCGTAGCATTTGTTATGTTTGTTTTGTGTTTTTGTGTCCTTTCACCTAGAATGACCTCTTAGCCTTTCTTGACCAGTATTTGCCCATCTGTATTTGAGTTTGTTAGACATTTCCTCATGGTTAAATTCATGTTGTATACTTACATGGCAGGAACACCACAACACCAAAGTGATGTGCCTTTCTAAGTGCATCAGATCAGAAAATATGTGATGTTGATTTGTTCCAATGTTGATGATGTTAACACCTTTTTAAAGATGATGCCCACCAACTTTCTCCAGTGTAAAGTTACTATTTTCTCTTTGTAAATAATAAATAATCTGTGGGAGAATACTTGGCACTATGTAAATATCCTTATCCTCATAAAATATCCATTTTAACTCCATACATTTTGTGTTTTTGTATTTATTAGTTGACCTGCTGTTATTACAATTTCATTTTCTTATTCATTTGTTTATTCATATCACGATGGGTTTTTGAATTTGTATTTTATTCAGCGGGTCATAATTCATTACTATCATTATTTTGATGCCTAAGTTCCCCGAGATTTAGCTAATGGGAATCTCTTCCAACTGGATTCTTTGTCAATGTAATATGGCTCAATCATTATTTGAGGACATACTTAGTTTCTGCTGCATACAGATGCTCGAGGCTCACCTTCTTATCCCAGTCCGCAGCCTTTTTTGCAAGGAGCCCTGTTTCCTTTAAGAGGAAAAAGGTATTTAGAAACCAAAATATGAGCACTGTGTGTGCTCGTTGTTATAGGTATGTTGATTATAGAACCTCTCAGCAGACAGAATTAGGAAATGTATATGTATATTTCATATAATACACATGTAATATAATTCATAAATTACACACACACACACACACACACACACACATACGTACATAAATGGAGTTTTGTCTCTCTAATAAGAACCGTGTGTTCTTATTGATACCTCTAATTGAATCCAACATTTCAGGTACATCTCAGCCGTTTTCCTTTCCTTTTCCTTTTTCAGCAGCGAGAAACCTAGCTTCCACCATCTTCAATGTGTTTACTCACGTTCTTGAATCTAGAAGACATATTAAGTACTTTCAAAATTGCTTTTTCATATCATGGTAAGGAGACCATCTAACTAGAGTTTAATAGTTGTTTATAATTATTAATACTATAATTATTAATGTAACATTTACATACAGTTAAATATATGAATTTTAAGTGTACAATTTGATGAATTTTAACAAAAGACATACACCGGTATGATCCACATTCCTCTTGAGATAATTTTTTGCATCCTAGAAATTTCCCTTGTACCCTTTCCAATCAAAAATGCTCCACCAGAAGTAACTCGCTTTTAAAAGGTTTTTTAACCATAGATCGGTTTTGCCTGCTCTAGAACTTCTTGTAAGTGAAATCACACAGCATTTGAGTATACTCTCTATTTGTGTTTAGCATCTTTTCTTCAGCATAATGCATGTGAGATTCTTTCATGTTGTGTATTTGGGTAATGTGTTCTTTGCTTTATTGCTGAGCAGTATCTTGTTGTACGAATATATCATAGTTTGTTTTCGATTCTTCTGTTGTTAGATATTTTGGTTGTTTTTAGTTTTTGGTTATTGTGAATAAAGTTGTTGTGAACCGTTCTATATGGATCTTTTTGTGGACATATGTTTTATTTCTCTTGAGTTAATAAGTAGAAGTAGAATTGCTGGATCATGGCAGTAAGACGAGGTGCGCCTAACTTTATGAAAACTTTTGAACCTTATCCTACCTGGTTACGCCATTGTACACTCCCACCAGTAATGTCTGCGAGTTCCAGTTGTGCATTCTTGATAATGTTTGTGTTGTCAATCTTTTTAATTGTAGCATTTTGTTGGGTGTGAATAAGTATTCTTTGTGGGTTTATTTGCATTTTCTAACTCATATACATTTAATTGACTTTGTTTAATGCATTTTTTTCTCAGAATGCATCATTTTTGGAAAAAATCCCACTAACCACAGGCAATTAGTGTACGATTCCATTTTCAGTGGAATAGCTAGCTAGTGCTTTAAAGGAAGCTTTATTAATGGAGAATTAACACTAACCTTAGGTAAAGACATGGGAACTTAACTGACATGGACAGTATATACTATGTCAGCAGGAAATCTTACTGTAGGTAAGAGTGAGTTGTCTGTCATGTGAAAGGGTAACTTCAAAATTCAAATAATTACAAAAATTTTAAATTCTACATAATGTTTACTTTTTATTGAGTTCCTGCCAAATATTTATCCTTATGTTCAGCTCTATGAGACAGAGTAGAAACAAAACATGTATTCTTTTACAACTTTATATATTTGTTCCTTTATATACTATACAGCTTTAATATCAGTGCAGAAAATGCTGGATTTTCAGCACATGGTATGGTCAAGATAATATGTATGGGTTAAAGAGTGTTTTTCTTCAAAAGCAAAAAATAAATAAAAACCCATAATAAAATATTTGGTTTATTTTGATCTCAAGCTTTCTAAAAGCAGAGAATCTAGTCTGTGCTAACATAGCACAATATTTGAATCAAAGGTAAGAAAACAGGCTTATTTGTGACTCAATGAAACACATCTCAGGAAAGGTAAATCTGGTAGACTTGGTCCTGTTAATTGTTGTTCAGAATGTTTTCTTGGGAAGTTGTAGATGGATGAGGAAAAGCAGAAGTGCAGGATCAGAGAGAGCAAAAAAGAAGGGGAGAAACAAAACTAGGGATCATTCACATTTGTTGAAGACTTGGATTGGCCAAGTGTCTAATCAGGAAAAGATTAAAGACACTGAAACCATTTTAATTAAAAAAGTAACATGATACTTTTACTTTCTTCCTTGCTTTTATAGCCTTTTCATATAAGTTAGGATGTCCAACTCTTCTAATTTTTATTTCATGCTGCTTGAGTTAACTCTTTTCTTGGTGCTGCTTTTTTCCCCCTCTGATAGACTAAGTGCTAGTTTAGCAAAGGAGGATATTTCTAGTTGTCTTCTTTTTCTCGCTTAGTTTTACAGTCTTTCATTATTTTTTTCATTCTTTCTGCCTTTTAACTTTTAGCCATATTTGTATTTTTGCTAATTTTCCTGATTCCTGTCCTTTCTTCAAGACTCTAAATTTCTTTGTTGTATGTATTTCTCCTCTTTATTTCTCCCTGTTCTATAGTCTCTTGCTGTTCTCTCAACTTTTTTCTGTGCTCTTTGTGGCTTCCCTTTCCCTTCTATTAATCTTAAAGTCTTTTCTCACATGTTTGGTCCTAGACCTTAGTCTGAAGACTTTTTGGTGAACAATTTACATGAAGAAAGAGGGAATTCTGAGTAGTGTACTAACAGGTTAACTATAGGGTAGAATTTGGAGAGAAAGACATCTTAAAACTTGTTAATTGCAAAAGAGCAGAACACTGAGGTATTCTATGGTCTGATGCCTGTGGGAGTTACTCAGGGTAGCTGTGTTGTCAGAGAACTGGAAGAACCCTTGCTTTGAGATTCCTCCCATCCTTTAACTCAGGGCTTCTTGGTAACTTGAGATCCGTTCCTTTGGTGACTTTCATCCCCAAGGGTGAGGTGATTCCAAGTAGAGTATGTCTAGATGAAAACGGGTTCACTCTCTATCAAAAGTCTTGAGATCCTGGAACAGTCTTGCCAGGTGAGCCCAGACTGGCCCGGGCCTTAGGAGATAAAGTTCAAATATAAAGCAAGATGATTAATTCCAGACCCAGATGTGAAAGTGACCTAGTGGATTGAGTGTGCCCCAGGTCAATTCATGAGTACATATCAATAAACTGAACTCACAGACAGTAGGTCCAGCAGAAGAGCCAGGGATCTAAGGGGTCACACACAATACGTGGAGTTCATCACTGGGCTCTCTTCTGGACAAGCATCCTGATCTAGAAAAGAGCAAAACGGTCCCTAAGGATAGTAAGATGGCACTCACAAAGAGGAATTCTTTCTTCTTTGTCTCATGGTGCAGTTTTCTTCTAGTCTGCAGTTCAACATGTGTAAGTAAGTTATGTTCATCCCTGCTTGCAGGATTAAAGGGAAAGGTGAAAGAAAAAATTAAATCCCACTCTTCAATTTTAGCAGTAGATGGAAGCCACCTGTCTTGCCCCAGCCTTGCTCTCTTTCCTGGAGGCTGGGAAGGGAGGGAAATCAACACTCCAATGCTGTTGGGACTCTCTGATGCAGAAGACATATTACCAAAATATATATTTAAAGAAGGGAAAGCACAGAGAACCTCTCATTTTACTAATCCACAAACCCTATCATTTCTTGCCAATTCCCTCAGGGGGTGGGGAGGGCTGAAAGCCAGAGGGGTCTCATCACACTTCTCAACAAAGATTTAATAGCAGGGTGCTATGGGGAAGGCTGAGATTACGGAGACTTTATTATGCTTACAAAACCCAGTTAGAACTAACATTGTAAATCATCAAAACTAAGCTATACTTCACAGGATAAATGTGTAAAGTGCATTTGGTAATACTGTATGCTTGTTGTGAGTCATTTTTCTCTTCTCTCCTGCTAATTTGAAAACTTGAGTTGTCTGTTAAGTGTTCCTTCACATCATTAATGGGATTTGCCTGGGTGTAAACGTAGAGAAAGGAAACTGCATTGGATGCGTTCTGAATCCTCTGGCCCGCCATACCATTGGTAAATGCGTAGGTTAGAGACGTCTTTGACAGCAGCGATGTTGCAATTTGGGGGAACATGTTTGTAGACCAGATTTATAAAGCCTGAACCATACTCATGGCCCCTTTACAAATATTATTACTGTACAGGTTCTCATTTTTGAGGAAAATGAACTGAATCGCTGAGTGGACACTGTACATCAGTATGAGATAGTATATGTTGCCTTAGTTTGATTTTAAAACTTATGAGACTTCCTGGTAGCTTCACACAGATTTTGTGAACTGAAGACTTGTAGACATCTGCATTTTTTTTTTTTTTTGGACAGAATATTTTTAAAAATTAAAAGACATTTCCCCCCGCCCCCAAATTAAAGACTGGTTGTTTCTACTCAACAATCAAGCTAGTACTGTTGGCAATGGAAATAAGGGAAATGAGTGTTTCATGGAATGAAGCATGATTTTCATAGAAGCAGATTGCAACTGATTTTAGAACTTTGTTTTTTGCTGTCTTCCTTTTCAAATCATTAGTTGAAATAAATTACATGAAATAAATGAGATATTTTAACTTTTCAGTTTATATCAATTAGGCTTATGGCATTATAACTTTTATTTGCATCTTTCTAAGTTAATTTCTATGTTAATTCATTATTCATATTTTGTTATTAATCTTATGTAGTAATTATTTATTTCTATATTAGTTAGGCTTAAGGAACTGTATGTTTCATTTTCCTGTTTCCCTCCAGTTTGATCAATTCCTAGTTTTGTACCTAAAATATTTTCTTACTTTTTAGCCTACTTTATTCTCAAAATCCTCTAAGCCCCCAAAATGGCGTTTCATGGCCTCCATTGAGTCCATTCCCAGTCCCTTTTTGCACATACTTATATTTTAGACCACAGTGGTTTTCAAACTTTTTGTTTAAAAGAACTTAGTATGTATTTTCATAATATGTATTTATCAATATATTGCATACATGTATGATACAACATTCACAAAAACAGAAATTGAAAAATGAAGTAAAGATGAAGCAAACAGGTTTTGAAAATAAATTTATGTTGTTTTGATGTCCTGGTTTAGATTAATTTATTTTGACAATTTATTTTATTGACCATGAGAGCTGAAAAAGCTATGTCAAAAATCACCAAAGAGAAAACATATGTTATTACGTTTCTGATGAGGTTCATCATTATCAGTGGTGGATGTAAGGCCATATTTCAGATAATTTTCCTGATAATCTCAATTTTGTTTTTCCAGCTTTTGATCAGATCTGCGTAAATTGTATCTTTCTTACCCTCCTTTATACAGTGGCTGACCAAGAGCTAGGAGTGGGAAGGCCAGATTTGCCAGTGATCTTGTTGATTATTTGCCTTTGATTGTCAATATCCTTCAGTTTCCTTGCGGAAAAGTTTTTAAATCTCTTGTTGAAATTTGGGGATTTTGTGTGAATTAGTTTAATTAAGATTAAATGAGATGATCCTTAGGTTTATTTCACTGGGCACGGTAAACCGTACTATTTTGAGATGTGGGAAGAGACTGGAAAAGCAAGGGTGCCCAGGCTGATGGGCGTACTATTTATCTTGCTTTCAGGAAGGTCTGATTTGTGTCTGTTGGCTATTTATGGCTGGTGTCTATTCTGATTGTTTGCTAAATATTCAGAGTATCTTCTCTACCCTAGGATATGTACCCTGTGTTTCAGCGACCACTACTCTTGACTACCATTTACTTCATTACCTTTGAAACAACTCTCGGAGTTCTCTGCTCCTCTCAGTTTTAGAGACAGAGTGTCGTTTTCTTAGTCTGGCAGGGCCCTGTGCATTTACTAGAGAAAAAGCAATCCTCCATAATTGCTTCCAACCTCTGAGCTGTTGGCTGAGTGAGCTCCATTTTCTGGTTTTGAAGGAAGGGTCAGTTTAGCTCTTACCTGCTTTAAAAACTTTGTGATTTCTACTTTAATTTTGCTATAGAACTTTTGCTATTGGGACCTAGTTTACCATTCTCTTCTTGGTATGTTTGTCAAATTCTCTACTAAAAATATGGATATAAAATAATCATTTTTAGGTCCATTGTTTCCTTGATGCTCTTTGAACACGTTTGGGCGTTGTAATTGGGATTTATAAAAGGATGGTACCTATGAGTGTGAATAAGGAGTAGGATATGTATTGATTTATTAAAATTAAATAGTTGGAATGGTAATCTAAGAATATTTCTCTATTTTTTGATGTTCATTTTAAAATTAGATGTTTTTACTCTCAGCCTACTTTAATAACATGTGAATCACAAGAAACCTACTGTTTATGAATGGAAAGTTCCTGAAGGATGATTATCTCCTAGAAATAGAAAGTAAATAGGTATATTATTCACTTTATTTTTTGCAAGTAAAACCTAAGCAGAGACTATCCTGTATTAGCTATAATTGTATTGGCATATTACCTGCTCCTTGATTAATTTGAGGTTTTTGAAATTAGCATTTTGAAATGAATAGAATTCAAGAAGAAAATTGACATTATTTGTCTATGTAGAAAAAAATGTTACCTTTGGATGTCTTATGGAATCACAATTGTTTCAGATAAATGGTTTTGCCTTCGTTGTATAATTAATAATGAATATATAATCATTTAATTCTGTGGTTTCAGGATTTAGTTGCCAAAAGTTGTAAATAAAATGTCAGGAACACAAACCATGGGAGAATATCTTCAAGAATTTCCACGGTGTCCTTGATGGTCATTGATGGTAATTAAAGCTGTCAGTTTGTCCCTGTGGAGAAGTGTAAAAATTATAAATGAAGGGCTGTTTTTGGGATGTGGAAACAGTGGGGCCTCTTTTGTGGGGAAGATGAATTAAAAGAGACCAACTATTTTTTAGGCCCTCTGCAGCCATTCAGTCTGTTCTATGAGCAGAGCAATGTTTAGCTGTTTGGATACAGTTGTGTGCACACAGGACTCGGCTACATGTAGCCTGTTCTCAAACGTGAAATTCTACATGATAAAACTTCAGATGTTGAATTTTCACATTTTTGTATGACTGCACTTATTTCATTTTTTTTTTTTTTTTGTATGTAGGATAGTTGTGACGGATAGATACTACTTCCTTTATAAAGGGTAGCAAGTTGCTGGAGAAGCTATTAAAAGTCCACTATTTCCCTGTCCTTTTTATGCTAAGTCTGTGGCTGGGGAGCTCCTCTTTGGGGAATGGCAGCAATGTCACTGAAATCTGTGACCTCTTAATAGGCCTTGGGAGGGGAAGGCAGGAATCATTCTACCCTGTGCCTCAGGGCTTAGTTCTTTTAAACTTCAAGGAATTGGACTGGAACTCTTCACTTCTCCTTTCTTTCAGCTTTCCCTTCAGGGGAAATTGATCGATTAGAGGTGATTATTCCACAAACTGAACCCTTTCCCCCTCTTTGTTCCAACTGGAGCCTCTCAAAGTTTAAAGGGATTGTGTCTCCTGGGAGAATTATAGAATGAATTTAAG
Source organism: Rhinolophus hipposideros (assembly GCF_964194185.1). Taxonomy (NCBI): domain Eukaryota; kingdom Metazoa; phylum Chordata; class Mammalia; order Chiroptera; family Rhinolophidae; genus Rhinolophus; species Rhinolophus hipposideros. The sequence continues at coordinate 39,119,231 of NC_138063.1, forward strand.
TAGATTATTGGGTGGAACACTTTGAACACACATTAAAAGTCCTAAATATATATATATATTTGTAACAGAAGGAAATATTTGAAGCAAAAGGAAAGAGACACATTTTTTTTAATATAATTATAATGTAATTATATAGCGGGTTTTTGAGCAAATGATTAGCTGTTAGAATGTAGAATCATAGTGGTTCTTCAAACCAAGAAAATAACAGGGTCAGTGCAATAAATGGACAAATGTGCAAAATCTGGGTGGTGAGTAAGATCCTAATAGGACTGAAGACATCAATAAATAACTGGGTTTATGTGTGTTCTCTATTAAGCACAGCAAGATTCTAATTGATGGCTTTTAGTTTCTTCTAACTTCTTTGTTTAGCAACAAAAGATGTATATCTAATTCTTTTTTTGCATGTGTGATATATTTGCTTTATGGACGCTGTGTACTATGTTTGAATTATGTTTAATACTACATCAATTTAATTTTTCCCTCCTGTAAAAAAATCTAATTTTGGACTCTACCTACTCATGAGCAGTATTAGCTCCCCCTGGTGACTAAATAAAAATGTAGACAAGGATTATTGGGGTGATGAGTTTCATTAACTTTAACCTTTAAATGCATAATTAATATTAGGATGCATATAATAGGCATGTACACTGAACTACTTTCCAAGAAAAATTCCAATTAGTCTTGAGAAATGTCCATTTTCATGTCCGTTTATCTACATAATGAAGGCTGGGCTATCTCATGTGGCTTTCTTGGAGTTGTGCCCATTTTAATGACTCCAGAGCTCTTGGTTTCCTAATGTGGGAGATATTGGAACAGAGGGTAGATTTTCAGATCTTATAAACTAGGAGCTGATTACAAACAGAAAATAAAAGCAAAAGCCGCTACCAATTTACCTATCATTCTTATAAAAAAAGACTTTCTATAGAAAAGGTTATCATTGTTAAAATGATTTAGAAGCAATATTCTTTAGGAAAAAAACCGGTAATACATTCAAACGCTAAGGTGTATTTTTTGTTGTTATATTAAGAAAACATTTTTCATTTGATTTTATGAATTATTTAAAGTGTTATGTTTTTCATTTCTCAGATTGCCTTTCAACTTAACTCTTACAGTTTAATTTATAAAAATTTTCCTCATAATTAAATTATCAGGTTTACAGACTTGAGAATGCTTTTATAATCTTTTTTTAAAAGAAATCTGTCAAATCTGTCATATGCTTACTATTTCTTATTCATAATTTTGTTTTATATGAAAAGTATTTACTTTTTGCCAGTGTTTTATACTCGTTATCAGAAAGTAATGTTCTGTGACTGTATGGACGTGGTTTAATATTTTATATTGAATATTATATATTATCATACATTCAAAAGGAAAGATTGAAAATCTTATCTGGGAGCTAAATATTTCAGTTGTTATTTCGCTCCTTCTGTTCTTCTGAGTATTTTCTATCATTTAGCACCCCTTCCCCATCCTTTTTCTTTTATTCCTTTCTCAGGGCTTTGTTTTTAGGGTACAGGCCTTAGCCTATTGGTTTGTGTTTTCTTTTTGTTTTTCCACCAAAATACCTCTCTGTATTGTGAGAAAGGATGCAATCGTCTAAACTCAACCATTTTTTAGTTATTACCTTCTTTGGCCTGTGGAAATCTAACTGAAGCAACTTTTGCAGTTATTGATAGTATGTTGTCATTTGGCCTGGAGTAATGGTATGGTTAGTGGAACACAGCCCCTTCTCCCTACCTCATTTTATTTCCCCCTTTTCCCATTACCTCTATTGCTTCTTTCCATTACCTCCATTACCTCCTTCCTCCAGCGCACTGCTGCCCTTTGCAGTTCATTTGTTCCAGTCCCTAGAAGAGCAAAGGACCATGCTTTGCCTTAACTTTTGCCAGTGGTCACTCATAAGTGGTGAATAACAGCTCTTAGTAGTTTGTTTCTCCAAATAACTTCTATGCACTTATCAACAACTCAGTCCAACTAACATTTATCAAGATCCTCCTGTTTGTCTAATAAATACTGGAAATATAGGGTCATGGAGCTACCGGAGGAAAAATGGTTGAAATGGGGTCACTGAGCTTTAGAGATGGCTTCCGGAATCACATGATGCCTTCTGTGATGAGCAAGAATTAGCTGGGGGAAGAAAGGCGGGAGGGGGCATTTCAGGCAGGTAAGAGACAAAAGCAGGAAAGAGATATATGAAGCAGCATATTATCTGCTGGGGCAACTTCAAGCTAGAGGGAGAAGTGCAAGATAGGGAATTAGTGAGAGAATATGAATATATTAGTTATCTATTGCTGTGTAATAAATTACTCCAAAACTTTTTGACTTAAAACAATGATCAATGTGCTAAAAACAATGTATGATCTTAAAATTTCTGTAGGTCAGAAATTTGGGAGCAGCTGAACTGGGAGATTCTGGTCCATGGCCTGTTATGATGTTTCAGTCAAGGTGTTGGCCAGAGATGCAGTTATCTGAAGGTTTGAATGGGGCTGGAGGATCCACGTCCAAGCTCAGTCACATAGCTGCTGACTGAAGACCTCAGGTCTTCACTGCATGGTCCTGTCTATGGCGTAGTTTATGACATGGCAGCTGGCTTTCTATAGAACAAGTAATCTGAGAGGGAGGGGGAGAAAAAGGGGGGAAGGGAGAGATGGTGGAGGAAGTGGGGGGGGGAGAGAGAGAGAGAGAGAGAGAGAGAGAGAGAGAGAGAGAGAAACTGCAGTGTCTCTTATGACCTACTCTTGAAAGTGGGATACCATTACTTGCGCCATGTTTTATTATTGGTCACATAGACCAACTCTGGTGTGATATGAGAGAGAATTACACAAAAGCATGGACACCAGGAGATGGGGATCATTGGGAGCCATCTTCAAGTCTAGTTACTGAAATAAACCAGGAAGGAAAGATAGGGTCTGGCTTCGGGGGGCCATGCTAAGAATTTAAATGTGATTCTTCCACTTATGCTTTTCAGACACTCTGAGGATCCTCACAGATATCAGCCAGGTAGGAATGGAGGTAGGAAGATGAGTTAGCAGGGATCCCCCATTCCCTGCAAATAGAACAGCCCAAGTTGGAATTGTTTTATAAAATCTTATTTGAATGTTGGGTTTAGAAGCCTAAGGATGTTTGATAATTACAGTTTTAGGCATTTGGTAGACATTAATGGTTCTATGCAAGGGAATACATGTTCAATTGGATGGTATATAGAGAGTAGATTGGAGGAGAAATGAAAGGGGAGGGCTTCTTGATACACAGCTCTTGGGGTTGCACTAGTAAGAGAAGGTGGGGCCCAAACCAGTGCAGTGGCAGTAGGAGAGGAGAAAGGGTCAAATTCAATAAATACTTAGGAGGTAAAAATCATCCAGATGTGTAGTGAGTGAGTGGTTAGTTGTAGGGCATAAGGGCAAGGAAAAGATCTAGAACAAGTCCCATGTCTTGGAATTCCTCAGGTGTATTAGGTGGCCATCACCTGTTCCAGGAATGAGGAGGAAGCAGGTTTGGAAGGTAGGATAGTGAGTTCAGTTTTGCTTCTGTTAAATCTTTGACACTTTCCTGGCTAGAATTGTTGGAAACAGTATGTGTAGGCCAGAACCCAAAGGTAGAAATTAGGCCACTTAACATCCTCTTGACATTGTCTTGAGCTGTGGTTTAGTTTTTCCCTTTGTCCATTATTTAATTTTCTTCCCCACATTACCCCCATTTTTTGTAGCAGTTTCTGATGCAGTCCCCACCCTTCGACCACCATTTTAATAATGAAGAAACTCCTTAGGTTGGTTACTACTATTTGGCTACCGGACATAAGACTTCTTGTAGGTGGGTTTGTTACAGCAAGGGGAAATGACACCCAGGAAAAGCAAAATGTATTAAAGAATTGAGGCTGGCTGGTATTCTTTTCTTTCAGGATGAGGAGTTTTGACATACAGGGTTTAATGCCTTACTGAAATCCAGCAAATGGATGCTAAGAAGGGTACTTTATTCTCACAGGATTAGAACGTGGATTTTCTTTTTAAAAAAACATATACTAAGGTTCATTTCTGTGGACAGTCTTGTTACTTAGGAATTATTGGTTATGCCCACCAGCATCCCAGCCCCCTAAAAATAAATTAGCAGGCAGATTTAATTTTACTATTCATTTTTTGGAATCTTCGAATATTAACAGACTGCTTTTATGGCTGATTTTCAGACTTGCAGTTTCCCATCATCTTAGTATTATTTTCATTAAAAATTCCATTAGCTTAAAAAAATCAATATAATCATTCTGTAGTAATTAATTCTTACCAATCTTCGAAAGGAAAGATGAATTAACAAAACTTCAAAATGTTAAAATAAGTAAAAAGAGTTGTATGGTTAATGGGACTAGTTGAGATGTCAGTATAATGGATTGAGGGGTGGGCTCTGGCAACTGATCAACCAAAATGCAAATCTCATTTCTGTGTGGCCTTAGGCAGATTACTAACATTTTTAATCTAAAAGTTCCTTATCTGTAGAGACAATAATAAAAAGGCAGTAATATTGCCTGCTTCATAGGGTTGTGGCAATTAAATGAGATAATAGATGTATCGTTCTAGTAAGGTAGTTGGCACACAGTGAATGCTCTCTATAAACACAATTATTAGTGTTGTATTTTGAAAGTTGTTGATGATTCCTTTAAGAACAACTCACATGAGTGAGATTCCTGATTGGAGTATCTTCCGGAAACCTGAGAGGTTTTGAAGGAGTTAGTGTGAGTTCATATTTGGCATTTGGTTTTAAATTCTCCCCCTTTTAAAATTCAAAAGGGAGTAATGTGTGATTGATAGTAGGAGGATGGGGCCAATAAGAATTAGTTTAATTAAGTATGCTTATCACCATTCTGGGAAAACCTTAATGTTTAGATTTATAGAGAATAAATGACATATTTTGAGAATAAAGAAGAGAGGCCCTGATTCTGTATCACATTTTATTCTAACTTCATTCTGTGCAGAATATTAAAAATTAAGGCCCTGACGTAAGTTTTTTGGCCTGCATTCTGGTGTGTGTAAGTATAAGCAGAGAGTTGTGCAATGGATACTATTGGAATATGTTATACTAGTAGCTTATTTAGTGGCACAGAATTTTCCCATGCATCTTTTAGAATGTTTTTAAGAAACATTCTTGCTGGTTTTATGAATTAGCTCAAAAATTATAAAATATTAATTGTAGTTTGGTTTAATTGAAAATATTCACATCTTGCTTTTAGTAGTCATGCGTAAGCGTCATGAAATTGGTATAGCAGTAAGAGATTCAGGTGATCAGTGGTTTGGAAAATCATCTGGTATAAGTGAGTTAATTTAAATGTGGGAGATTCCTACTTTTGTTTTCTAGGGGAATAGAGCCTAAAGAAGTGCATCTGTGCAACACATGATCAATGACCATAAAGATGGTGGACTATTTTTGCAGTGCACTGAACATATTGAAGCAACAGACTTCATGTGGACATGTTAGTGAATTTTTACTATATTCTCATCCTCTGCTATGCATTGTAAGGGTACGAAGAAACGTGAGTCATGAACTTTTGTTACAAGGATCTTACTGAGTACCTGGGGAACGAAATACATGTATCTGAAAAGTAATATTGAATGTGGCAGTTTATCATTAAATGCTGGAATTGCTAATATGAGCAATAAGTTCCACGAATGTTCAACGAGGGGGGTGGTAAGTGTGGAGGAGCTGGTAGCAGAGGCCTTGAGGAAGAGACTAGAGGTGAAGTACACCCAGAGAAATCATTAGGAAATGAATAGGAAGGCGGTGGGTACGGGATGTCAGAGCAAGATGGAACATCCAGGTAGGGGATTGCAGATGGATTAAAGAGACTTTGAGTTACAATTCTGATATCTCATCCAGAAAATTCATAAGCAGTACCATTGTGTCACAGCAAGTTGCATACTCAAGAGTGTTTAAGAACTTAAGCAGGCCACAGTGTACATAAAAAGTGCTATAGGTGCACATAAAGCCAAGTAACCAGGAGTTGAGTTACCAACTGGGGGGAAAAATCTGTTTCCACATTAGGTTGTCCTTACGAGTAGCTTGAAAAGAATCAAATAGGGCAGAATCTATGAACAACTGTCTTAGGAGTGAGCTAGATTGTAGCAGCGTTTTAGATTACTCCTCTGAAATGACATAACCAGTATGGACTACCACATGAAGTTTCGTGATTCACCAGAAATATGTTGAGTCTGTGTCTAGGAGACTGCATTTGATAGTAGCATCTTTTGCCTTCATGCTTTTGTTAAAATGTCAGGAAGTATCTTCAGACTTAATTTCATTTAAGTTTTATTCTTATTACACTATGAGCCTTTAGTGCTTATCAAATGTAAATTTTCTCCAGTGAAGGGAGAAATTACTGGCACAGCTTTTAATAGTTTAATGACAAGTCTTATTACTTCTTAAAATTTATATTTTCATGGTGATTGACAATTGCTAATTAGTTAATCCTCTGCCTGTGCTCATGAGGTAGGTCAATATTATCTCCATTGTAAAATGAGAAGATTGAGAAATCAGAATCTTCAGTGATTTCCTCAACAACCCATTTCTACATTGACATGACAAAAATAAATTGAGTTTACTCTTAAACATTTTTTTAGTTAAACAAATATATTTTTATTGAATGATTGACCACCTGAGACATCGTTTCCTTTCACTGTGCAATTAAAAAGCCATTCATATCAAGTGGGAGTTTTGGTCTGAAAAATGTAGATTTGATCTAATGGCTTAGATGTCTAAGGTTGAAAGTAGACTTTGTAGAAATTCATAAGCTACATAACTATAGATAAGAAGCCTCCCAAATAACAGCAGCCTAAATTAGAAAGAAGTTTATTATTTTTTCCTTATGTGAGAATTCTAGAGATAAGCAGTTCAGAACTGTTTTTTGTTTTACTTTGTCCTCTGCTTCCTAGCACATGGCTTCCATTGTCAACTAGGCCAAGCTGGTTGCTGGAGTTCCTGTTATCATGTCCAATTGGAGGTTAGGAAAAGAGGGAAGGTGGAAGAGCTAACAGCCCTTCCTTTCCAAGTTGGCCTTCTTTAAACAGCCTTTTCATAAATCCCATGCAGTAATTCCACTTACATGTCATTGGAATGGAAGAATGAATTTTGAGGTAGGCAACTAACAGTCTCTCACACAGTTTATTGAATATTTGGATTTTGTGTTATTTTGTTTTGCTAGTGATATTTCTCTCTTCCAACATCATATATAATTTAGAGTACTTGCTAAAACATAAGAGCCTTTTAAACTCCCAACATGGACAGAACCTTTTTCTCTGGTTGATAACCTATATTCTTTAATTATTTAGCAAATCGCACATCATATTTTCCAATGGAGAAACTGTTTTTGAATCCAGGGCAGAACTGCAGTCTAGGAGTCTGTGCTTTGCCCGCCTTGATTCTTTGTTTTGGATGTCAGTATTCCTAGAGAGAAAAATAGGGAAACATAGCTTTATTAGAGCAGAAATGCTTAATACAGTCAAGTCAGGCATGTTAGCGATATAAGACCCCAGGGAATGATTTTCCGAAACACGGTGCAGCACATAGAACTTCTGTGTCCCCATCCAACCTCAACACCATCCTGGTTAACGCCAGAAACTACATTTTCCATGAAAACATTGTAAAATATGCTCCCTTCTCTGTGTCCTGGGACACGAAGATCAGTTGAGTGGAAGGTATGTCACACACCTGCTTTTTGGATGTGACATACCACCTGTGCACTACTAGGCTGCCATTGCGAGCTTGAGACAGAACTGTCATAGCTAAACTCGTGAAATGCCCACCTCCTCATTGTATGCGTGTCACACGCCTCCAGATGCCGCCACACACCCTTCTCTCTCACCTTCCTTCTTTTCTATGGCCTTCCCAGCATCTACTTAATAGGTGGTATTAAAAAAAATAACACTAGATAATCTATACAAATGGAGGGGCTGATTGGAGAACAGAGTCATGCAAGGTTAGAGGTTAAACGACCCTTAGATCTCATCTGGTCCAACTCCTTTTTATAGAAAAGAAAATCCAGACTCCTTGTCACTTAGCAGTTTATTGGTCCTGCCAAGACTTGGACATGAAACTTGACTCCAAGCCCCATGATGGTTTTGCTACACCAATTGTTTCATCAAGGTGAAGTGAATGATGGATCACACCATAAGCCACTACTCAAAAGCATATTCTGGGTCAAAGAACTGCTTGTTAAAGGGGTGGTACCCTTGCCTTCTTCAGGTGGGCCCATTTTGCTCCAGAAGTTGTACCAGATACTTATCTATAAGTCTATGGACACTATAAACCTCTCTTCCCCTCCTCCTTCCATCTCATGTGAGTATTTTTCCCAATCCCTGGTTGCTACTCCATTCTTTGGAAACGTGGAGAGAAAAGCCTGCTCTACTCTGAGGATGATTCGTGCCCACTGGGGACATATATCGGCAGCATGAGTGCTGCATAATTTCCCTAGGGTGGACAGGCGTTGAGTACAGTTTCAGGTCGCCATTTTAGCGTGAAAATGGGCTTTGTGGCCCTCGCAGTGCCGTCCTTGGTGTTATTTTGAAAGACTCCACTCTGTAGGGGGTGATGCTGGAAGAGGCAAAAATAATAAGCAACCTGTGAAGTCTCTTCCACTCTAAGTGATTCTGTGTCTTTTGAGTGGAAGCTACCGAAGGGGCCATGTGCTTCTTAGTTGCTCCTTGTTTTTCTTTAGTTGTCCTACTATTACCTGTCCTGCCTGATTCCTTCTCAGTTTTCCTGCTCTACTGGGTATTTTTACATTTCTTGAAGCCTGTGTGAGACCTCTTTCCAGCTTTTAATAAATCTCTAATGTGCCCCTTGTGTATATCTGAGAAACTCCATAAAACTGGGTATAGATATGATGGAAGAAAAAATAAGTTCTAACTGCCAGTGATTCGTATTTGCTAATGGGAAAAGTTATAAGTGTTTCAAAATAAAAACAAGTTTATAGATACGCTTTAGAATACAGCTATTCCATTTTAAAGAACAAAAATGTAAGTTGTGTCATAGGCAACCATCATTCACCTTTGTTCTTGCAATGCTCAGGAGAAATGTAAATGTTTCTCACCATTGTTTGATGTTTTCAAATTATTAGTATGTACACATCTTTAAGGGTGGGAAAGTATTTGACAGAAGAATCAAAGAGAAAAAGGGAGGAGCAGAAACTTCAATATAAGGAACATGTGTCTTTATATCTTCTCTGAAAGTTAAATATTTGTAAATGTTTTTGAGGAACTTTAATATTTCTATTATAACTTCCAAAGTTTGCAGTAGCTCTCTTATTTAAGTTTGTTTTGGTGAGATTGTATGACCTTTCTCATACATCCAAAAGTTTAGTAATAAGAGATAGAAAGACATCAAAATGGGAATACTCTAACACACTACTAGATCAAAACATTTTCAAAATAACCATTCCTATTATATTGCTATTTCATATGTGTGAGCCTGCCTATAGTTATATTAATATAATAAAGTATAATAGAAAATCTTAGTAGTTATTGCTAGGTAATGAACCACCATCAAAGTGGCTTAAAAACAATATTTATTACCTTTCAAGAGTCTTTGGGTTGAGTGGCTAGATTTTCTGTTTTTCATGAAATCGGTCTGAAAGTCCAGAATGACTGAACTCACGTGGCTGGTGCTGCCTGCACCTGGGAGTTCGGCTTGCAACCGGGGGCCTTGGTTGTCCTTCTCTTAGGCCTGTTCGCATAGTTGCTTTGGCTTCTCGCAGCATGGCTTTACGTTTCATGGAACGTTCCAAGGTGTAAGTTGCGATATCTTGATGCCCAGGCTCAGAAATAACACAGTATTGCTTCCATCTTATTCTATTGGTTAAAATAACTTTCAGGTCCAGCTCAGATTCAAGAGGAAGGGAAATAAAATCCACTTTTTGATGATGAAATAGGAAAGTTACATTGCAGAAGAGCGTGGGGGATGGGAGTCGTTGTGGCCATCCTGGGAAACACAGCCTACCGCAGGAATCCAAGTCCTTCTTACTATCATTTCTTTTCTTCCAAGTCTGTTATGCAATTTTAATTGATCTTATGCTTTTAAGTGAGAAATAGGAAGAAAGAATTTATACAAAGTGATTTCTTAAACTGTAGCCCTTTTTGTTCCCTTGTAGCATGGGTCCTTACTGTTCTAATTCTACTCTCATATGTCAGTGGGAATATTTATTAAAGAATCGTTAATCAAATAAATATAGTGGTTTGTCATCCTGACCAGTATTGGGCAGTTACTTTATGAAATACCTTACAGTGTTTTTCCCCATCCTATTTTCAAGCCCATTAGGAGTAGAACACAGCTGAGTAATTGAGGGATACCCCAAGTATTTGTCTCTCAATGAGAGTACTAACTACATAGTTACCATAAATTTGAAGTTTCTAATTCTGTTTGCGTTCAGAATTCCTTACAGTTACTCTCCTTACCTTAGCCCATTAGCCTGTAGACAGTCTTCACTTGAGACAGTCTTTTTGTTGTTTGCTTTCCTACCTTACTCACTGTCTTTCTCCACTAGCTCCTTCCCTGGGCTTTGTAGCATGATCGTGTTTGAAGCAGTTTAGCTTTTGTTTTATCAAGTTGCAGGTTAGTATTCTGTCTGGCTTCCTACCCAGGCCTCACGTGGGCCAAGTCCTGGTAGCTAGGCAGAGGAAAACGGACTTTTCCTGATAGGGATGAGTCAGTTTCCTTTTGCATCAAGATGTTTACACATGGGGACAGATGCAGAGGATGACAAACCTGGATCATGTGACCGCCAGATTGTTTTTCTTTGCTGGATTTCCACGTGGGAAGTGGTGGGAGCGAGAACTAAGCTGCTACTGCGCCCAGGATGTCCGCTGTCCAAGGTGTATCCATGTTTGTGGTCTGGTCATTTGGCAGGGAGCCAACACTGCGTTGTTTGGGGGCATGCTCACTCTGTGGAAGAGTGACGTGATCCTGCATCTAGAGTGAAACTTTAGAGTGATTTAATTTCACACAATGAAGCCACACTTGTGTTGCAGTTACTACCTGTAAATTGCTTCCAATCTTTGCAGCATAATAAGTTATTCCTTCTGTGATGCTTTTTTAAAACCTACTAAGTCTAATATTTTATCTTTGATGGTGATTATTGTTCCTAGAAGTATAACAGGTCAATGCAATCCCCAGGGTGCAGTAGGGACAAAGAAAAGCATATAATATGCCACTCTGATCATGCAGCCATCCCATTTTAAATATGTGAAACATGGAGAAACTAAGTTCCAAAGATATCCTTCAAAGGGAACACAAGTCCTAGGGGTGTAGAGACTCGTACAGGGGTAGTTACTTCACTTTCTCTTGTGACAGACAGGTGAGCAGGAGGGATATATAGTCTAATTGCATCTCTTTATTTGAACCTTAAATTTGCTTTAACAACAGGAGCTGGAGAGAGAGGTGCCCTAAGAGGCCTAACGTCTAATCTCAAATTTACTCTGACCCCGTCCACATGCCAAAACACAGGCGGCATGTATCAGAGAGATATCCTGATTTTACAATTAGATCCCAGGTTCATTAATTGGTAGAGACCTTTGCTAGGATAACATTTAGAAGCGCTGAAAGGTAGAATTGGAAGTACGCTCTGAAGGCTTTTGAATTTCATATATCTTTGTATGATTATACACATTTTTTCCTCTGTGATTTAAGTGAAACTCAGGACTAACCTGTGCTTTCTGACAACAGTAACTTAATAGTAATTAAGGTAAGGTATGTTTCAAAACTGTATAACAAAACTTTACCATCTTTTCATCTAGAGTGAATGAGTAATTGAATGTTTTCTTCCTAACCCAGGATCTTGATTCATTGTGGGTCCTCAGTAAATGTTTGGTGAATAAATGAATGAATGAATGAATGAATGAATGAATGAATGAATATGCTAATCTATTAATGATTCAGTCAAAAAGTCTAAGAATGGGAATGATTTCTACTCTGGAATTTCTAATAAGGGTTTGTGGAAATTGTTATAAGAAAAAAGGAAATGTCTTCTGAAATTCATCTAAATCTTACTTCTTGCGAAAGAGAGAATAGCTATATGAATGTCTTATAAACATCTTTTATCTCAGAACTGGTGGAAAAACTATTGATTTCTCTGTATTTGTAGTTTTCCTCAAAGACCTGTGGTCTGTGTATACTCTTATGACTGGTATAGCGGTGTAGGTATTCCATTTGGGCAGACCTTTCATAGTATTGCAATATTGCGTCTTAAGGTCATACTGCGCTCAATAGTATTCACATTCATGGTCTGTATTTTCTAGTGGCAAATTATGTTATACTCATACATTTTCAAAGCATTCCAACAATGATTTCCTTGAATATTGTAATGAGACCAAATAAATAAATCAGGAAATATTTGATAAGAATTTTGCATGGATTTGCTGTAACTTGAATATTGCAAGTTGATTTTGTGCACACTGTCACAGACTTTCTGATTAGCACATTCTTATTCTAGTGTCTCTGTTAAAAAAACTCCATCACAAAGTATATGAGGTATGATAAAAAAAATATGGTGAATGTTTAAATTAAAACAAATGTATTACAGTAAAAGACACAGTGCCATTAATCCCTCTGAAAATATTTCCCCTTGTTTCAAACACACTTGTCCCATCATTCTCACCACCTTCAGAAGCAGTTCTGGAAGTCCTCTTTTGTGAGTGTCTTTAGTTGCTCTGTCATGACTGCCTCGATGTCCTGAGTCAGGTCAAAACGTTTACTTTTCATGGCCGTTTTGACTTTGGGGAAGAGCCAGAAGTTGCACGGTGCCAGATTCAGTGAATAAGGTGGATGAGGACACACCATAATGTTTTTATTTCACAGAAATTGTACCAGAAGTGATGTGTGACACAGAGCCTTTCTGTTGTGATCAAAACGTATGGCAAATGCTGCTGCCGAGGGCCATCCAGTGGAAAAGCAGGGCTCTTCAATAAGGGAAGAGGTGCGTCAAACCTTAGTAACAGTGTGTGACAAGTTTCAGCTTGTTAGGTACAGTCAGTCAGGTGTGAGCTATGATTAAGAGAATGTGTATTTTAAAGTGTGCCGTAAACCATCCTCCATCATGACGACATTCTGTGTCACATATCGCTTCTGGTATATGGCAATTTGTGTCAAATAAAAACATTACAGTGTGTCTTCATCCCCCTTATTCACTGGATCTGGCACCGTGAGACTTCTGACTCTTCCCCAAAGTCAAAATGATTCAGGACATTGAGGCAGCCATGACAGCGCAACTAAAGACACTCATGAAAGAGGACTTCCAGAACTGCTTCAGAAAGTGGCAAGAATGATGGACTAAGTGTGTTTGAAGCGAGAGAGAGTATTGTGAGGGTGATTAATGGTAATGTGCCTTTACTGTAATAATTTTTTAATTTAAACATCATATTGTTTGATCACATTTCATAAATGCCAGATATTTGTGCTTATTCTACTTAGCATCTTTATTAATTTCTTGACTTGAATTTAGTATGTTATAGATGTTTTGAAGGAGTACCTTATTGTAAACAATGTGGATCTTATTTTGTGGTCCATTTAAATTCATATTTCACCTCTGATCGTTGGGGAAACAAAGAAATACAAATAAATTGTTGATACTTACAAGCCTTTACAATCTATGAGGTGACCACACATACACACAAAACAAGTACAGGAAAACATAAGACATTCTTTTTCATTCATTCATTCATTCAATACTTATTTACTGAGCACCAGTTATGTGCCAAGCACTGTTTCTTGTACTGAAGACGCAGCGTTGAAGAAGACAGCAAAAGTTTCTGCTTTCTATGAACTTATTGTCTAGTGATTTTGATTGTGATTAAGCATAGCATAAAATATAAAGAGATTCCTTCTAGAGAATATAATTAAACACTAAAGTGTATATAGTGAAGTCATGGTGCGGTTCACCACGTTCCAGGAAGGCCTACTTCATGGCAAGGGAGACTTGAACTTGACCTTGAGGAAAAGAAGGTATTTGCAGAGAGAAAGTTAGACATGTACCTTAAGGTAAACATTCACAGTGTGATCTGAGAAGATAAAAACACTTGTTCAAAGAAAATTCTTTGATCCCCTTTCCATTTCCACATACACCCCACCGACTTCCTGAGATTTAAATCTGAAGACAGTCAGCAATGGAGTTCTATTTAGAATGAAGTATGACTGAGTATTTTTGGAGAAATAGGTAATCTCGTCCCAAATTATAGCAAGTCTAGGCAAATAGTATATATGCTCCTTGCACATATGAAATTGATGCTCAAAATGTGGAAAAGTATCTCTATATAGAATGATTTGGTATAATTTATAGTTTTAACTGAATAAAATAATATTTGTAGTGGAGAGTAGTGGCAGTTAGCAGTAATAGCTCTTTGAAGAATTATACTTTTTGTACCTAATGGTCCTATCAAGTGGGATAGTATTACCAGGATCGTAGATCTACACAGTCTATTCTGTAAATAGGGAATAAAAGGGGATGAAATGAAGTAAGAATGTAGTTTTTTAAATCACAACGTCTAAAATTGACTAGGGCCGTTGAGAGAGAAGGATAGACAAGGAAGACAATTGAAGAGAATACCTTCAACTATTTCCATGTTGTCTGTGATTGTGAAAGATTTTTAACCAAGGTAACAGGAATATGCTGAAGGTAAAATGTGAGCTACATACTCACCAAATTGGCAAAAAGTGTGACAATTCTAAGTGTCAATAAGGATCTGGAATAATGCGAAATTTCATACACTGCTAGTGGGAGTGTAAATTGGTAGAACCACTTTGGGAAAGTGGTTTGACATTATCTAGTTATTTTAAAGATATATAAACTCCATGATAGCAATTCCACTTCTTCATACCTTAGAGAAACTCAGTGTGTGGGAGACATGGACAAGAATATTCATAGCAGCATTGTCCATAATAGTCAAAATCGGAAACAGCCCGAAATGTCCAACAAATAGAATGGATAAATTGTGGATATTCAAATAATTGTATATTATCAGCAAAGAAAATGAATGAACTGTGGCTACACTCAAGATGAATAGCCCTTGCAAACACAGAGTTGACTCAAGAAGCAAGACGAAAAAGAATATAATCAGTCTGAATCCATTCACAGAGAGTTCAAAACTAGTCTATATGTTTTAGGGTTCTATACAAAAGTGTAGTGACAATAAAGAAAGAAGGGAAATCACTATCACAAAAATCAGATTAATAGTTGCCTTTAGGGTAGAGAACAGATTGTGATGGGGAAGATGATATGGGACCATTTAGGTACTGGCATTATTGTAGTTCTTATTTAGTGTGGTAGTTTCATAAATGTTTGTAGTTATGTATTAGGATACTCCTTTGTTTTTCTGTACTTGCATGTAAATATGTGTATATTCATCATTTTTTTAAAAAGGAATTTTAGATGAAAGAGAAAAGGATGTCAGAGATAGCAGTATAGAAAAATTTATGCCCAAATCGGCTTCTCAAGATGTTAGGCAATTATGCAAAAGTGTAGGTTGATTTACCACCAAATATGTCCATTTTTGTTACATGTAAGTGTAATTTGCACATGGTAAAAATAATGTTTGCTACAAGTTTAATAATTAAAGAATAATAAACGAAGACCTGTTTTTCCAGAGTCGTAGAAAAAGAGATACTAAGCCTTTAGAATCACATTTGATAACGAATTTGTAGCATAATTATTTTCCCATGCGTGATGCATCTTTATTGATTGAAGCAGTCTCTTGAATCATACCTAGAAGCAAATTGACCAGAGGATCAGCAGAAAATTAACAGCAAGGAGAAAATGCGAATACTACTCTTATCTAGAGAAACCAAGAAATTTTTATTATTCTTATTATTTTAAAGACATCTGAATTCCTCTTTAAGGGAAACCCTTAATAGTCCTCAGTAGTAACAGCATTGCAGAGTATTATCCAGTAACGAAAGAGAATGTTAATAAAATCATTTCTTTTTTTGTTGATATGGATCAAAGTTGCAACTTCAAAATACCAATGATAAAAATGATCCTTTTAAGATTCTAGGTTACTGCGTACCAAAGATAACATTCATTAACTAGAGTTCACCTCTCATGCTCTGGATTAAAGTCATTATTTGCAAGCAAACAAGAAAAATTCATCTTTAATTTACTAATCATAAGGCACTACTTTTTTGAAAAAGTGTTGTGTCTAAAAAATGAATCTTTAAATCACGTGGCAGTCATAACATAGCCTGTGGTAGTAGCTTTAGAGGAATGGCTTGAAGGTTGTATTGTATACAAGGATCTGTGAAAGCATCATTTGCTAAAAATCAAATTGCCAACTTGATTTATTTTTCAGATAGAGCCATACAATACTAGTTAAATACCTGCAATAGAAAAAATGAATACTAATATAAGACAGCCAAATATTCCACTGTAGAGCATAAAATCTACAAGTGTTGTGAAGAGTATCATAAATACCTATCTTAAGAAGCTCAATTAAAGTTTGGAAATAATTTTGTTGTTAAGTCTCTAAAGAGCTGCAATAGTGAGATCACCTTGAGGTAGAATCCAGAAAAGCTAGTTTTAAATATTGTACTCCTGGAGCAATGATTGATTGATTCTCCAGTGTAAATTTTTTGGTAATGTCTGTTTAGAGACTTCTAAGAAATTAAGGAGTGTGTGTGTGTGTGTGTGTGTGTGTGTGTGTGTGTGTGTGTGTACACACACGTGCGCAAGAAAGTCTGTTCTTGCAGTAACAATCCTTTTTGTAGCCTTGATCTGGGCAGAAGATAGAATGTTTGGCAATGATATCTGTGTGATTGAAGATAGTTTATGGTGAGGAATGGAATTGTATGTTTGATTTTTCTTTAATTTATGTATTGATTACAATGACCACTATCCAGAGCTTTTCCGTTGTAGCATGTTTTGTTATCTCCCCTTCCTAATTCATTTACCTTCAACTCAGAAAACTAAAATATTGACATAGAAATAAAGACAAAATACACAAAGGAAAACCACTGGGCAGTAGACTTGGAAGTGACCTTGGAGATCGAGTACAGTGGATTCAAACTGCGCTTTGGGAAGTCTGTGAATTACGAAAGTTTGAGAAGGAGAGAAGTGCAGAGCTGGGGTGTTTGGGAAGCTGGACTCTGAGCACCCCACCTTGGATTTATATTGGGTGGTTTTATCGGTTTTATTTATCTTGGACCTTTCACTTAAAATTTTGTTTCAAGAACAAATAAACAGATAGTTTGAAGGCCAGTGCTTTAGGGCATACTCTCCCCACCTACTGCTTTCACATTTGAGTAAACTGGGGCCCAGTATAGTTGTAGCTTCTTTAAGATTTCACAGCTGGTAGTGGCAGAAGCAAGAACAGAAGCCATATTTTCATGTCTAATGGGGCTGTTTCTCTGACAACGTTGATGACATTCTGCCTCCCCAGTACCCATACCCATTTACTATATGCTGTATTTCTTAATGATAATGCGTTATTTGACATCTTTAATATCCACTTCCCTATACCTGTGCATAAGCTAGGCATATAAAAGACACAAGAGGAAACACAATTAGACATGATGTTATGAGAAAGCTACAGAGAGATTTTTAAAATACCAGTGTTGGGAGAGTTTGTTGGAATAATCTTTTTTTTTTTTTTTTTTTGTGTGTGTGTGTGTGTGTGTGTATGCTTCATTTTTGTGCCCTGACATTAAGGGAGCTCATCTCAAATATAAGCGCCATGACGTGGTACAGATGGTGAGTAAGAGGCCCATATCTCAAAAAACTATGGAGTGAAATTGGGAATATTTTTACAGTAAATATATGGGATTCACGAGAATATAATATCTTGTCACAATTTTATGGGACATAGCAAAAAGTGGGAAACTGACAGGTAACATGCATAAATGTTGTTAGACATGTTCATCTGACTTAGTTCAAGCCAAAGTCTTGCTCTTGATTTTTCCAGGGAAAATAATATGTGAAATGAAAGAAAATAGCCCTCGATGACACTTTTTCATCTAGATTTCTTCTGTTTTTTCCTCCCTCCTTTTTTTCTTCCTTTCAATAAGTGTTAACTGAGTGTGTATTATGTGCCAGATACTATCAGGTACTAACATTTTTTTGGTACCAAAAGGAGCTGAAACTGAGTTTTTTCTTGGTCCAGTGATTGGAACGTCCAAATCACTGGGATAAAAATGTCTTCGATCTCAACAACTTTTCAAGCACAGTTGTACCTAGAGAGGATATTGCTTCTGGAAACTCAAAAGTTCTACTCTTTTCTCTAGTTTTCTCAATTGAAACATGGAAATACCACCTATAGAGGTGTGTATTATACAATTAATCACTAACATTCCTAGGACTTGGTGAGAAGGATGGTGGACGTTGCCTGAGAGTAGAATTGTCAGCAAGAATTGTAGCATTTATTGACTCAGGGATCTTTGGGTGTTTGAAGACAAAACCTGGAGAGCTGACCTTTCTGTTTTTCCTAGTGAAAGGCTAGCCTCCTACTTCAACTAAATGCTTGCCAGGAAATGCAGCCTTCGCTGAATTAACTCTAAATTATTGTAACCCTATGTCTGAAGCTCAAAATCATAATTTACTGTTGTGCGGCTATGTTTAATTCTATTACTTTTACTTATGAATGACCATACTAAGGGAGACTGTCAAATAAGATGGCCACATTCAGATATGCCATATGAGAATTTGGGAAGGCTTTCAGAAGCCAAAATGCTGATAGGGAAGGAATATTTATTCATTTTGCAACATTTAATTGATATCTTTTCCAGTGAGTGTGGAAATGCTCATTTTAATGAAATGTTTGCACTGTTGTATGTTTTTACTTTAGACAGAGTAGAGAAATTGATGTCTGTGATGAACAACTTTCAATGAGAAGAATTTCACTGGGGCATTATTTATGGCTGAATGTGAAAGAAAGAAACTAAATTTCTTATCATTGAATTATGTCTTGATAAAATTCTATGGTGAAGGCCTGGCAATTTGGCAAGGCTATTCATAGTTGTAATGTGACTAATGCCCTTTTGTCATCAGTAGTTCCATTACTGGCCTTTCCTCTGGCACGCCACAAAGCTTTATATTTTATCTAAATCAAATGTGAGTATCATAAACAAATTGGAGTACAGTGATGGAAATGAATTTATGTATTCATTCATTCATTCATCCTTTCATTCAAGAATACGGCCTATTATGCATCTGACCCTGAACTCAGTAGAAATTGCTCTAGTTAAAATTTCGTAGTGATCGGTGGTGTTTGCACCTCCCTATCTACTCATTTGCAGTCTGTACTCTGGGCTCCCAGCAAGGGGTCCAGGAATAAGAGCATAGGATGCATATTTCACAGGTGTTAGTGCTTGGAATGATTGATGAAATTTAAATTTGGAATCAAACATCAGCTTGGTAAGATGTTCATAATCATCTAGATCGTCTGATGGCTAACTCTTAGGTCAGTTCTGGGGAGCAGGGAACAGAATCTGCCTTTCAGAAGGAGGCCAGCAGCGAGGCCAGAATGTTCTGAATTTTCAGCTGCAGTTCATCTTGATATTATTACTAATCAAAGCACCTTCTTCAGTTATTGTGACTGCTTATAAACTGCAGACTGCGAGCAGTTCATGAGTTTGGCTGCTTTTCCATAGCTGCTATGAAAATTGCAAACAAAATTGCTTTTCATTTTGCTTTGACAGGCAGTTTTAATTTTATTCATCATTTTAGCAAATTGTGTAACATTTCAGTTGTGTGCTGCATTGCCTTTGTCTTTTTTTGCACTATATTTATGCTGAAAATATGAAAACAACAATAAAGAAGAGACCAATAATAGTGTCTTGTAGTAAAAAGGGCTTATTAAAAGGATATTTTCTGCCTGGGTGAAAAACTTCCTTGAACATGTCATAAATAGTTTATAACACACAGAGCTACACTTTTATTGTCTGTAGAAGTTGATTGTCTAGCTAGCTACATTTTTAAAATTAAAAAATAATTCCCTCCAATTTTGAATTTATGTGTTGTTTACTCAGGACTTGTCACAGCCTAATTAGACAATGACTGTCTTTTAAAGTCATTAAAAACAAAGTAACTAAATCTTATATGCACAAGAGAGTTGGGGGTACATGGGGAGCAAGCATGCTGGCCAGGGAAAGATGGGCGAAGCTCGTAAAGATTTATCTCATAACAAAGTATATACATTTTCATTTCTTAGAAAAATTACTAATATCATAACAGCCAATGGGTTGGTTTTATTACGTGCTTCCCAAGCTCTTCATTGTAGTTTGAGCAATAAGAGGGGCCCTGCAAGCATGCAATAAAAACTGTACACTTCGTGCCTGTCTTATGCATTGATGTCTCTTGCACAAGGCAGATTCTGTTCAAATAATCATCGAGTGCTGGTGGCATGCTCTCTAACCTCTAATGTGAAGGGATTGGAGAGGGAGGAGAATCCTTTCTGCTAGGGGTTTAAACGAAAATAATGTTTATTCACAATACTTTTTTAGGACATAAAGACTTGTGTTTAAGATTTACAAGATTGCTGGTAAGGATGATTCATAACTGAAGTCCAGTTTTCCTTGGGGATTAACCACCATGGTTTGTTTTTTGTTTTCCTAGCATAGCAACTGAATTTCATCATTCATTTTGTCATTTAGCAATAGAAGACAACTTCACCAAAGAAGCTCACAGTACGAGTAAAATTGGAAGTAAATGGAAGCCATATGTTGTTGCTGTAATCCCAAGGTTAAAAAAAGCTATAGTTTTGGCAATTGCCTTTTATTCTGAGTAGAAGGAAGGTAAAGAATGCTTTTATTATCAATAGCCATAAGTTTGTAAAAAACAAAAACAACCATATTTCTTTATTTTGCTAATGGCAGCATGAAGAGCACATGACCAAAGTGTGCAGAGCAAGGCTGATGTCTGGCAGTAATCCATTTCTTAACTTATGTACAACTGTGGAGTTATTAATGCTAGTCAGGTTATGTGCAAGGATTCAGGAAAATTCTTTATTCCTCATTGACTCCTGACAGTTATTGTACCTAGGAACTGGGTAACGTGTTCTGAAGTGAGCAATTATGGAAATGTTTACTTCACTGGCTGCATGTAAATGTGTGCAGAGAATGTACCAGAATTTTTCCTTGGGGGTATTTAATTCTCTCTAGGGCAATGAAAATCAAATGATTCCCCCCGTTTTTTTTCAAAGCTTTTTTTTTTTTTTTTAAGTGTTATAATGCAGCTGAATAATGATGAATGCAGTAAAGGGAAAAAGAAAGAGGGGAAAAAAAGAGGAAAGGAGAAGGAGTGTGCTACCAACGGATCTGGAAAACAGATTTCCCTATGGAAGCTAAAACCCAAAAGGAAAGAGTTGAGGGTGGAGGTAGACAGAAAGCTAGCACTGGGAGAGACTAAAGTTTACTGGGGAAAATGATGGAAAATGCCTACTCTGTTATTCTGCCGTAATACAGTGGTGCTTGTAATACATTTATCTTTGTAAGAACTTAAGCAATTGGCTCAGTATTGTTCACATCGAAGGGTATCACATTTGCTTGTTAATTAAATGCAGTATCAGTGCTTACTGTCCCTGAACAGTTGGGGGAAAAATCCAAATATGTATGCAGAGTTATGAAATTTCTGTGGATGCAAATGGATTTTGTACAAATCACAAGCCTATTATTAATGTGACACAGTAGAGGTTTCTTCTCCTTTCATTTTTTCTTTTCCTGTTATCTACCAGGTTTACAAGTCTTCTTATTGCTACTGTTGAGAGGCATTTTTCACTATTCTTTCTTTCCTGAGAGGAAAAAAAATCATGGGAATTAAGAGATTTGATGGGAATCAGAATGAGATGTTTTCAGCACTGTGACATTTTTAAAGCAAATGAGTTATGTGGAAGGCCTTGATAGGGAGATTCCAGCAGGTAGACTCTTACTGCCCAGACAAGAAGGTGGATACCTGTGTGTACATCTGCAGTCACAGAGCACTTAGTCAGAGGAAACAGCCTCAGTTTAACGCTCTTTTCGAGCAAAATTACTAGTTATACCAACGTGATTTTAAAAATTTCCTGCAGATATTTTTT
>NC_138063.1:39143752-39253752 GCF_964194185.1 Rhinolophus hipposideros
CAGAGCTCCCCAGGGGGAGCTTTATCCACACCAGGAAGAAGAGAATAACTCTGCAGGGAGATTGCTTAATGCATTGCTGAAATAAAAGAATTTGAGAGAGATGGGTTGAAGTGTGTTTTTTTTGTTTTTTTTTTTTTTTTTCCTGGCCACTCCTTCAGCTTAGCTAAGTCCTTAAAGACAAAGTCAGGGTAAGGAAGCAGCTGGGCTCTTTTTAATGAAATTTTAGATGTGGCTTTTGAAATAGTTAGATGCCTGATGCCTCTGTGTGTGTGTGTGTGTGTGTGTGTGTGTGTGTGTGTGTGTGTGCACGTGAGAGCGCGAGCGTAAGTGTGAGTGCTGGTGTGTCCTTCCTCACTGGAAAGCTCTTTTGTTTACATGCAAAAAGTTGCTTTTCGTTTTTAGGTGTATCATCAGTTTTGTCTTGTTTCCTCCCAACTGTAGCTGTTTCTTTTTTTATGCTCCCACCGTACCTGTCTCCGTCACTTGGAAATATTTCTTCATCTCTTTCTCTTTTTTATGGCGCTTTTCTTTTATTACATCTGCCTGTCATGCTTGTACTCTACCCTTTTCATAACTTGTGGTGTTTCTACTTCCCTTGCCAACTCTCACTACTTTATTGAAGACTTTCTTTATTCCTGTGACTTTCTCTTTCCTCTTTATTTTCCATGAGCCCTCAGCAACCTCTCTTAACTCAGATTTTGGAAATACTCAGGTATTTTTGGCCATCTTCTGGTGACCTTATTTCACTGACTTTTACGAGTGACATGTTGTTATTTTGCTGCTGCTGAATTTCATCAAAAGCGTCAAGATGTTATGACAATGTAGTGTAGATATGCAAGTTCTAAAATCAGCTGTGCATTAATTAAAAAATAAAATGTACTTACAGTAGTGGATTTAGTATATGTGTACATAAACATAACACATATACATATGTGTCTGCATACATATTACATGCAGATATAGATAGAGCTGGAGTGGGAGAGTAAGGGAGTTCCTTTATTACATTTTTAGGTAAATTAGAAAATTTGAAGTCCATTTCTGTTCTTTATTATCTCCAGTAGAGAGAAAGAAAAATATCCTCCTTGTGTGTGCACTTTTCTAGATTTTTCCTTGGCTGTCTTTTGACACCATGTCACCTGACCTTATCACGAGGGAGCTGGGGGCTTGGGCTCATGTTTACCCAGGCCCCTCCTGGGACTGAGCATACCTTTGAGTCCAGCTTCTTTCAGCTTTACAGACAAAGACAAGGGGAACATTCTCACAGAACTCAGCCGTCTAGTGTAAAACAGTTCCAGCTGTTGCTGCTCATGAATTTTTTTGGGGGGGAGAAAAAAAAGTATTGGCTTGTTTTTTAGGTGTGGCTGCATTCATAGAGCTGTCTCCAGACTTTGATTTTTACTGATTCAGTTTAAAAGTGGTGAGGGATTAAAACACCAACTGTTTTGGAATTTGGCAAATTATAATACAATGTTAAACTCTAGTCAGCTATGGCAGGAGGAATTCAGATCTGTAGTTCTGATGGTGGACAGTGCCCCATGTTTTCAGATTTCCCCAGATTTTTGGTGTACTTAGGTTATTACAACGGCACCATGTTATTTTATATTTTAAATGTAATCATTTTTCGCTATTGAATAATTTCCCTGACCACCTTCTGAAAGGCTTTCTATTGAAACATCAAGACAATGAAATTAATTATGCTAAATGTAGACACATAAAATTTTGAAGGAGTAGTTTATGTTTTTAAACTCAGGCTCTTGCTGGTAGAGCTACTGCCCTGCGAGGGGTTATACAGGAGTATTTATTGTGGCCCAGTAATTGGAGACCGACCTCAGCTTTTAATTAGCCAGTGTTGGACCAGAGGCCGGGGAAGAGCCCTTGAATTAGACTCAGATTGTGACCCTTGCTAAGTGCTGGCTAATTCAAGGGTTAAGGGCAGAATGGAGCAATCCTGAAGAATAGCAGTGTATGATGTGCAAAGCCAGGTGACTGAGGTGAAATCCTACCTCAGAGAGAAAGAAGCAACTTTTCAAAGTCAGAGGAATGGTGGAGACTCTTCTCTGAGAAAACAACAACAATGAGTTGAGGTGATTTTTGTTCTGTGTTAGAGGCTCGAGCTGGCCTTCCTTTCCTGCAGATTTGGGTTGTCCCCTCACTGGATAGGGTGCTTGCCTTGTTCATTGCGGAACGTTTGGACAAAGCAGGCACACTCTGTGAGCCTAATGCATTTGAAGAAAGGGTTTTGTGCTTAAGCACAGTTAAGTGCCCACTGCAACACTTGAATCTGGCGCCCTAAGAAATTTAAAAGCTCTTTTATCTGTGCTCTATGTGGTGTCCTTTGACTTAGAAATCTTCTGTGGTCTTTGCTATCTTTGTCAGTCAGAAAGTGCTTTTTATTCTTGGGGCGCGCACGTGTGTGTATATGTGTGTGTTGTTATTTGCAGGTGTCCCGCAAAAAACCCTAAAGGAAAAAAAAAGGCAGTAGAATATCTTACTAAAATACTATTTCTATTTTAGGTGTGGTGTTTTGTACATAATTTAACTTTTTAAGGCTTCTGACTAGTCCTTTGAAAATATTCCTCCACTAGCTTGTCACATTGGTAATGGGATATCATTTTTGGCATGTCCACAGTGCCTTTCATTTTCTCTCTCTCTCTCTCTCTCTCTCTCTCTCTCTCTCTCTCTCTCTCTCTCTCTCTCGCTCTGTCTCTCAGTTCTGTACTTAGCCTGTTGGACGGAGTGCAGCTCTGCTGACTTCCTCCTTCCGAACACTAACCTGTGTTATTCCTACACCAGGCTCTGCCTCCCCGAAGGCTAGTGTGTGAAGGACCAGCCTGAACTTTGCTCCTGGTCCAGCGGCAAGTGGCATGATGTGCTGGGCTCGCACTGCCCAGATTTGTGTGCCTCGGACACGCATGGTTCTTACCCATCCCTCTCCAGCTCTCCTCCTCACTTTCATCTCAGAACCCATCTCCCTTTTGTGTTCTGCATTCTCGTCTCGTTCCACTTAGGAACAAGGATTTCATCTTGTCTCCAAAGACACTTGATGCCACCAAAGTAAAGTTTTTGAAAGTTTTAGGTGGGAGATATGTTAAAAATATATTCAAAGGTGTTCCGTGTTCTCAATTTTACCTTCCAAACTCTAGAAAGCAGCCAAGGAGCTTTTTTAGAAACCCTTGGATTTGTAAACAGAATTGTTCTGCAGTCCTAAAGAGGGGAGGGACTTCCTAAAAATGTACTTATTCTCTCAGGAAGGGTGCAACGGCTATTTTCAAGAGTCTTAAAAACAGAATTCCATGTTAACAAAAGGTAAAAAAACCTTTGCCCAGGATGTGAGAGGATTTTTTCGTGCTAGTTTTAGGCCCGCAGGATTCTAATAAATGCTGATTAAGTACCGCGTATAATTCCTTCTGTTATTTTTGACCACATGCTTTATTATAACCACCTGCCTGATAAGTTACAAACTGCACTGGGCAGTCACAAGCCTCTTATAGTGTGCCACACATGGTCATTTTGGTAAGACGGTTTATCATAGTGTTTAAAAACGGAAAGTCAGATTGCTTGAATACAATTTCTAGGTCCACATCTTAATAGCTGTGTGATTTAGGGTAGTTACTTAACCCCTCTGTGCTTCTGTATCTGTGCAATGGTGCTAATAATAGCACCCTTCTCGTAGGAGTCCCTTGAGAAGTGAAGAAATGTACGCGGGTCATGCCCAGTGCCAGTTTAGCACACACAGTAAGTGTTGAGTAAATGTTAGCCCTTACTAACACTACACAGAGCAAGTCCTTTAGTAAACCTTTACTATTTTCCGCATTTTGTGTTTCCATAAAATATATCCTATGGAATAAACTTTGTGACTCACAGTTTGAGTCAGCAAAGTTAATTTGGGCCAAAAGTTGCTTTGAGACAGAAAGTGAGACCCTCCTGCTTACTTTCTGTGTGCAAGGGTGAGGAGTACGTGCCTTTAGTATTTGTGTTGAATAACAAGAACAAAGTTAAAGTCGGTTTACCTAAAGGATAATCTCCTCACATGTTTGAGGCTGCTCTTTGCTTTTCATGATTCTCTACTCCTGCTTGCCCGTGAGAGTTTCTGCAGATATGTACCGCACAACCAATTTATGCCGTCAGAGCGTGGGCCATTACGGGGTCGTGGAACAGTCATTTAGATACGAGTATGTCTTGACTCTTCACCCCTGTGTCCATTGTTTGTTGATAGGATAGAAAAGAAATTTCATAACCAGGAAGTAAAAAATGAGGGCCACATCCAGGTGTGAAGCATGCTCTCCTAAGAATGAATGTAAGTGAAGATTTGATAGTATGGGCAGGAGTGGATTTGGGTGATGGGAGAAAGCGATCGTTCTTAGCTGCCTTCATATTGAGGTGATTTGATCCGTAGTTTGTGTTAATATGTATTACCCTGATCACACCTTCAAACTACTAAACTTGAAACAAATATATCGCTGAAAGACTGGGAGAACCTCGTTCTTCTCCGTGGGTCAATACAATTTACTTGTGTTTTAAATTGCACACAGAGCACAGTTGGTCAGACCCCAGTGAGTCTTATAGCAATGTTATTCTTCTAGTTTGCAGAAAATCTCACAAGTACTGGCTGTGGATTTCAGTGTGTCTTCCTTCTTTGTTTCTCACTTTGAAAGCTGCCTTGAGTCCTTCAGAATCGTGTGGTGTATATTTGTGGACTTGATTTTTGTGTGTGTGTCTGGGATTGAACAAGAGGATAGAATCCCATCAGCTAGTGATTATTGTATCAGAAACAGATGAAAGGAAGAGATCCAAAGTGCTATCAGAAAGAAGTCTTGCTCTTCTTCTTCCAGCTCTTAACATTCCTTATAAAAAAAGAGTCAGTAAAAGTGTGTGTGTGTGTGTGTGTGTGTGTGTGTGTACCAGCTACAATGTGAGCATTTAACTTTTACATTTGTTACTTAATAGTGGTGTGTTTTTATTACATGCATACATTTGAGGCATTTCTCTGACATTTCCCCCGATTTTTTTCTATGCTGGGAATGTTAGAGGCAGGACAGCCATCTGTCCGGGCCGCAGAGAAGGGACGAGGGGATGTCTGCCTTTGGGTGGTGACTGTGGGGGAGCATTGAGCGTGATGTCCTCCAAGGATCCTTCCAGCTCTGAGCCTGTGATTCTGTGAAATAATTTGGCTCTAATGTAGTGCCAGGGACATTTTTTTTTGAAACCTAATGTGATATCATATCCTTTATCAATATATTGTATCACTGCAGTTTGTGACATTATGCTGTAAAATGCTAGAGCATAAAGGCCTGTAATTTATAAGGCTATATTAGGTACTTACTTTATGTATGATAGCCTGATAGCCTTGTAATTCAACATTGCCTATCATTTATTCTATATATAATTCCATGGAGGCTTCTGGTGACATTATAAACCACAAAAGCAGAGCACAAGTGGTTAGTCATTAGAACCCCAAGATAGAAATACCTTGTATTACATTATTCAGTATTTATTGTTTTCCATAATGGGAAGTTAAAACACTTGGGTTTGAAACATTTTCTATTTACATTCCGCCTCACGGTATTCATATACATGTCAATCAGAAGTGTTCTGGTCGAATACCATATCACAACCATATGTGACCTTGTTTTTGTTTAAAATGTATGTTTGTTATACAAGGATGTGTTGTCCATTCCTCTGCATAACAAGTTTTTCCCCTGGCTGGTTATCAAAGAGGAAATTCTGCCGCCCATCCGTTGTGAAGTTTTTTGCTGCCTATTAACTTCAAGAGAAGCAAAAGACATTTGTTTTTGAATGAGTTCTAAGTCATTCATACAGAACTTGGTCAAGAATAAATACTCTACAAGACTCTTTTTCACAAAAACCGCTGTCGTATTGGTAACGGGCCAAAGGCCGTAGTTATACTAACATATGTTGAAATGCATGAGATCATTATTGTAGAATGCTGTAGTATATTTTTATAACTTGTCTGTGTGTCCAAACTAATTACATAATAACTTTGATTGATGTAATCCTCTTATACAAAGTTGGTTCTTGTTTTATAAACAATGCTGCTCTCTCTTCCGTTCCTCACTCCTTCCTCACTACTCCTCTTTACCTTTTCAGGGGTATTTTGATTATAGAAGCCATGGGTGGTATGACTGATTATGGTAACAGCAGCAGCTGCTATATTTTATTTGATTTCAGAAGGAAAATTAAGCTCCTTCCTTGTCTCCTCCCCCACACAATTTCCTCTCGATTTAGGTGGTTTTTTTCTTGAGCTTTGTAGAGACTAAAAGTTTAGAAAAAGAGAAAGATAAGTAAAAGTTAATAAAATAACTAAGTTATAAAGTAACTGAAGCCAACCTACTGTAAAAATTGACCTGTTTTATGACATCACATTATCATCACTATTCACTGTGGTGAGCAAGTCTATAGAGGATCCATGGTTATAGTCATTTATTATTTTTTTTAAAAAGTGGAGGAAGAGAGAAAGAGATTAAAAAGGAAGAAGAAGAGGAGGAGGAGAAGGGGGACAATTAAGAGCAGCAAGCTGACTGCTTTCACTTTAAATCACAGTACCGTTTCTTCTCTAGCCAGTAAGTGACTTGAAAGTATTGAAAGATAAACAACCTGAGCAAGGCCTTGGAGTCTTGCCATATTCTAGGATCTCAATTAAGGGATGAAGTTGCAAGACACTCTTCAGTTGTATCACGAGTGAAAGCTGGGCTCTGTGGGTCTGTAAAACAGGCAGTGGTCTGCGTGGTTTTGGGCAGTGGTAGTATAGGGGCGTTAAGTACCTGCATTACTATTCATGGGACTTAGTAGCGCAAATCTCTTCCAATTGATAAGAGAACAGACCCCTAAAGGAGAAAAATGGATACAAGAATGGGGTTTAAATATACTTCAATCTCCTGTTTGTTAGAAACCCATATGTTTTTTTCTTTGTTATTTGTTGAGGCATTTATTAATGAGTAGCATGGAAAAATCACTAATGCAGGGACTTGGATTCTCTACAGAGGACTGATATTTGAAGTGCTGTTCAAAATACAGGTTGTAGGGAATATTGCAAATACCGCACCTTTGGGTACATGAATAGCGATTCTCTCCATTTTAGTAGTAATTTGCATTGCCTGTGCTGTCATATTTTGCTGTGGCACCATTTTCTCTAAGTATTGCATTATTGACTTAAAAGGTGTCATTTTCCAAATGATGGAGGTAGGGAAGTACATTTTCCTTATTTCGTAATTTGCACGCAGATTGAAGAAGACTTACCATTGTCACAAAATTTGGATATGATGGATCTTGTATTTTAACTGGATTGTGGGTGTAGGGAAATCTACCAGCACATTAATTTTAATGGAAGATTGTAGCATCCTTGAAAAATATTTTGAAAGTTAAATCATGCTAATTTTTTCCCCTTATCTCTTTCTTCCTATTTCTGAAGGCCTGATCATCTTTGAATCTTTCCTCTTCTGTGCTATCATGGATGATTGTTAATTTGAGATAATTGTGGCTTCAGTAATATTTATATTTGGTGTGGTGTTTTCACCCATAAAAATATAGTACAGATATTAACTTAGTTATTCTGATCCTGAGCTGAAACAAAATAATAGTGTTGATGAAATACTGACTTTCTTTTCCTATGCTCTCCATGAAAAAATAAGGAAAAGCCTTTAGACACACATTTCCATTCTTCCACAGAGCCTTTTGTCACTCAGGTGTGTGTGAGTACAAAGGTTTATGTACCTCTTACTTGACTTACTTGAAAGTGGAGACTCTGAGTTCCACTTTGATGTGACCCACTAATAATGGCTAATTTAGAAAACTAAATTCAATTTAGGTTTTGTTTGTCTTTTCGTGTTGCCCTAAGCCAACCTTTCTCTTACTTCCTACAAGATGAAAAAAATAGCTGAATGGGTGATAGGAAAGTAACTTTGTGTTAAAGCCAGCATATCCAATGATAGAATGAATAAGGAAGGTGAAAAGATTATAATATTTGATGGGCTTTAGTTTAGAATAAATATATAATGTTAATATACTTTTTTTTCAGACATTCTGATGCAATCGACCCATTATATTAATGATAATCTCCAGATGCATTTAACTCTCAGTTTGGGACTAATAATCACTAATTGTGTGTTTTCTGGATGTAACATTAATGTGAATTAAATGTATCTTTTATTAAATGAGTCCTATTAAATGAGTTACTAGGACTGCACTAACTTCTTCATAGATATAAAAGAGAGTGACATATACTAGGGGGGGCGAAAAAATGTATACACATGACTTGTATTCGTTTTTTGTTGTAGTATATATTGTTTCAATTTTAATATAGTTTTTCCTTTCTTAAAATGTGTATACATTTTTTTGGCACCCTTTGTGTATGTGTGGTTCATATTAACGAATCTTTGGAAGAGGCAACATAAAAGTAAAGCATAAGATGTGTTTAAACACATTTTGGTTTCAGTGAGCTCTCTTCTCCTTGAACTAGGCAGGTAACATTAGTGCATTATGTTCATATGTTGAGGGAAAGGAGACCCCTAAGTACTTCCTTCGCTGTCCAAGTATCCATTCTCAGTAGAGAGCTCTCTCTCTCTCTCTCTCCCTCTCTCTCTCTCTCTCTCTCTGTATTCAGCATTAGGTGATATTTTACATTGCTTAAAAATTATGCGAGTGTTTGTTGCTGTTGTGTAGGAAAGAAATAAATCAAGGGCTTTTGTGGGATTTTAAATTCTTCCCAAGAGTAAAGAGCTAATATTAAGGCCTTCACAAGTGGGATTAATATTGTATATCTCTCAGGAGTCCATTGGGTATTATATTTATACATTATAAAATGTGTTTTGATATGCCTTAAATTAATATTTTTCTATCTGCAGGGTAAACGTGAAGGTAGCGGTTTTATGAGTGGGGTAGGAGGATGGGAAGGAAGATAAGGAAGAGTAGTGACAAAGCCCTCATATTGCGGGGGGAGGATGTGAATGTACCTGGTCTGATACTCAGATCGTTTTCTGTGGGGCCCTGAGTTAGCCTCAAAGGCAAAGTTTACCTGTATGCTGGGACTAGAAAGAGACGTTCTCTGCTTTTTCCACTTCCATTTTTAAAATTTTGCTTTTAAAATTTATGCCCTTAAAAGTAAGCTCTTTTCGCACATGGTGCTGGTGGCTGATTGCCAAACTTTGTGCTTCTCCACCATCAATAGCAGCTTCCCTGGACGTCTTTTAGCAGATGCTGTCAACTCATCACCTTTCTCTCACTCCCCTCACACTGTCTTCATGGATCACTGCATGTGCTGGCGCTCATGTGTCAAGGGGAAGGGCACAGCTGCAAAAAGGGTCACCCCTGGAGGCCCGAGCTTCCTGTCTCCGTGGCGTAGGCAGTCCTGGTCAGTCTAGCCCTGTGACCTGTTTCCCCTTCCTTTGCTTATATTTGTTTGGCAGGAAAGCCCATTGGCCCCAGTGCAGAACTCTAAACCTCGGCTGATGGGGGAGGAGGAGAGAGAGAGGGAGCAATCTCTGAGAACGTAGTCGTTCGTCATGTGTAGGTAGTGTTCCTAATCAAATGTGTTATTTTGAAAGTAAGATGTGTTTCTTGTTGTCTGGTTAATAATCTTTGTTATCTTAAGAGCAAATGGGAGGATACATTGCACATAACATCATTACTGCATGAATGCTTGCCTGGGTGGCCTATAAATCAAAGTGGAAAGATTCTGTGAGTTTATTTTCATTTGGTCACAAGTCTGGGTCCGTCTGGACTACTCAGCCAACGAGAGCTCTAGATTGTCTCCCCTGTAGTGATATCCTTGGCTTCAGCTTCTTCTTCTTCTTCTTTTTTTTTTTTTCTGCTCCACAAGCTGTATTGAAAGAAATTTCAAAGTTCATCCTTTGCAAAACCTCAGTTACATGATAGAAGGTTTACTCAAATGTCTGTCATACTCTTGTGAGTTTTATCACAGCAGGATCTAGTAGCCCCACAAATCGGCAGGAAATCCACTGTAAATTTTTCAGTTCCTTGATGATTGAGTGTTTGCACCGTAGCAAGTTTTTTTGGCAATATTTTATAGGTTGGATAAAGAATTTGTTTTGAATGAAAGCCCAGATAAGGTTTGTAAGTTTTTCTCTTTTTCTTTTTTCTTTCCGATTTTTTTCCCCCTTTGGGGTTGGAACATTTTTTTCTCTGTGCTCTGATGCTTGGTTGAACAGTAAGATACTGAGGTACTTGCTATGCCTGACAGACATAAAGTTAAATATACAACAAAGAGGAAGAAATCTAGGGAACAAGCCGTAAGTCCCACAACAGACTTTAAGATGCTGTAAATATATTCAAATGACAACTCTCCCATCCACTAGACACAACATCTTATTTCATTTTGAAAACAAGTCTGAGGAATGCCCCAAGAATTTTGCATTGAATGTCTGGCGGTATGCAAGTATTTCTTCATTATTCCAAAGTACCTGCCCACAACTGTATCATAAATATAAGTAGATTCTTTGGCTATGTTGAACTTTGTTACATTTTCCTTCCAATGAGACTGTCCCTCCTCTCATTGTTATGGTAGTAGGTTCTCCATTTTTCAGTAATATGCAGTTTTTGAAAAATACTCTATCAGAAAATTTTATTTATATACCACTACCATTAATAAATACTATGTGTTTATTGTAATTGTCTTCAACAATATGGTAATAGTTTCCATTTTATATAGTTAGATGGCAGCACAGTAGAGTCAGCTGACTACAAGACGATTTGAGTAACAGACTTCAGGAGTCAAGAGAGACTGCTCTCTGGCCATGCAGCGTCTGCATAGGAAGGTATTCCCCGTTTCTCTTAAACCAGGTTGAAATGACCACCATGACTGTGGACCGTGCTGAGGGATTTCTTGTGAATTTGCTGGTTTCTTGGTATTGCCACACACACAGGAATCCCTTAACAGCAAACGAATCACTTCACCACAGGGTTGGTAACTTCTGTAGTAGAGACTGACTACGATGCCAAAGCATCCAGTTGTCTGCATCATGCTAGAAAGTTCTTTCCTCACTCTTTGGAAGTGAGAAAAGGCAGCGGGTAACGGAGATGGGAATTCCATGTTCAGATCTTCTACTTCTGCCTGTGAGCTTACATGAGTTATGTAATCTGTCTGGCCTTCAAGGTACTTATCTGTCGAGTGGCACCTTTGAAATACGAGGGCCCTGAAGTTCTGTGGTTCTACCTAGTATTTTTTATTGCTTTTGTTATTAATAATAGGGAACTATAATCAACCCAATCCCAAATGAACCATTATGGCTATGTGGCAGACTTCTTACAACAATGGCTCTACAAGATGTACCATTGTGATTGAAACTTTTAAAAATTAAAGCAAGCAGCTGTAACCTAGCTAATTTAAAATTTGTATAACTTATGAACAATCCATCTGTACTAAGTAGTTGTAGCAAATATTTACATAATGCTCTCTATGTTCCAAGCTATTTTCTAAGTACTATACACACCTTTTATAATAATCTGATTTAGGTATTATTATTATTATTCCCATTTTAGAGATGGGGAAGCTGTGGAGCAGAGGTTAAGTAATTTATCCAAAGTCGTGTAAATGGTGAGTGGTGGTACTGGAATTTGAACTTAGGCAAACTGCCTCCAGAATCTGAGTTTTTAATTTGTATCCCAGGCTACATCTCAAAATAGCCACATTTGTCCATTTCACTACAAATCACAGAGGCCCTCCTGTTACCGCTGCTAACATTCACTCTTGTAAACAAATGTTTGACCTTTTAAACATCTGAGCGTATGGAACTGGAGTAAGGGAAGCTTCCCAGTAGGGCTAGCCTGCTTATATTGTGGCTACCTGTCAAAATTTCTTTTCTAACTCCTTAATCTTTTAAACATGTTATAGGGATTTAAACTTTATTAAGATTCATGGTATTTTTAAAGTGCCTTGAGAGGGCTAAATTGCTATTAGTCATTTACAAATCAGTGGAAATTGATTTAATCAGATTCCTTTCCTTTCAAAGCTGGAGATCAGTTGTTATTGAGGGGATTGAACAATTGAATGGGAAGGTCTGATGGATGAGAGGATTGATCTACAGAACTCTGCCTGGATATACCTGGATCCAGTGTCTTACATGGAGGTGTAAGGGTAGTATGACGGTTCTAATATCATGGGGAGAGAGAAAGTAGGTAGCAGTAAGTCAGTTCAGGAAAGAAAACGGGAACGTATATGATACCATCATTTATATAAAATCTACCTAGATCCAGTCCTCCGTCCAAGAAAGGGAGAGGTACATATCTAATTATCCTCTTCCTTCTTGTTCTTTGGTCTCCCCTTTTCTCTCTGCATGCATTGTTCCCAAGAGCCAACACCTAAACAAGTATTTTGAACATGAGAGTGCAGCACACCAGGACTTAAGTAGTTGCCTGTGTGTGGATGTGTTTGTGTGTGTGTATGAGATGAGGGAATGGAGATGGTCCTGGAAACTAACTGAAATGTAGAGTTTTGTTTGAAAATTAAAAACAAAAAAGTTGCATGTTATGAATGACAGTTGGCTTTTAACACAGTTTTGGAAGATAACCTAATAAAACCTAATAATAATAATAGCAGCAACAATAATAATCAACCTAATAATATAAACCTGTTATTATCTCATTTAATGAAGCTGTTTATTTTGGCCCCTGATGACACTTGGCCTCTATTATTTCATTCCCCAGGAATATGCTGTGACTTTGCCTGCAGACTTTATTTTTTTAAAATTTATCTCTTTATTTATTTTAGAGCAGTTTTAGGTTCACAGCAGAATTGAGAGGAAGGTACTTCCTGCAGACTTGCTTCCTCTCTTCCTTTCTGCTACACTCTGTTTTCCTTTGTCTGTATTTTCTTCCTTTTCATTGCAGCCATGTTTCTCTCCCCTCCTTCACCACTCCCTTCCCTCAGCTTCTTCCCCTTTGTTCTCCCCATTTTCTTCTGTCTCGCAAAATATCTAATGGTAGTCCCTTGATTTAGCTAACAATAAATAGAACTTCCACGCTTTTGTTTAATTAATAATGAAAATTCCTGGAAGAAATAATCAACATAAAAATAAACCTGATGATGGCACAAGTGACACTCCATAGAATTTGGCTTTGAGTAAAATTGACACAAGAATGAGAACTTTTTGACCAAATGGTATGCTTCAAAATTTGAACCAGGGAAATAGAACTTGGTAAGAATATTGATCTTAAAAGAAAATTCACAATATGTTTGATATAGACAAAAATTGAAAAATGAATCAAATTATCATTACATAATTTTAATAAAAATGAGTTGATCCTGGGGGGGGGGTTGGGGACAAGGGGAAAGGTGAAGGGATTAGGAAGCAGCTGGTAACCACAAGATGGCCTCAGGGTTTTTTGAAAATTAATTTGGGGGAACGTATTCAATAATGTTGTAAAGATTTTGTTGGGTATCCGATGGACATGCGTCCTATTTGGGAGACCACCTCAGAGATACTGTGGATGCCTGATCATGGCATTGTACACCAGAAGCTAAACATTAATGAATGCCAACTATAATTTTATATATGTGGTGTAGTGGCTCGGTGTGGGGTCGGGGGGAGGGTGGTGGGTGGGGGGAGGGGGGTTCACAGTGTGAGGGATGTGAATGATGAATGTCTAAGTATTACCTTGTCTTGTGCACCTGAAACTAATAAATAAATAAATAAATAAACATTAATCAGTAAAAAAAAATGAGTTGATCCTAGTGAAAACAATTACAGTGAAATAAGAATGAAAATAGAAAACATAGAGTAGTTTGTGCTATATAGAAGAAATTGATAAAGGAATTTAACAACTCAGTTGGATTCACTCCTCAAAACTTTTTTTTTTAAAGATTTTATTGGGGAAGGGGAGCAGGACTTTATTGGGAAACAGTGTGTATTTCCAGGACTTTTTATTAGGGAACAGTAGTGTGTTTTTCCTAGGACTCATCAGTTCCAAGTCAAGTTGTTGTCCTTTTAGTCTTAGTTGTGGAGGGCGCAGCTCAGCTCCAGGTCCAGTCGCTGCTGTTAGTTGCAGGGGGCTCAGCCCACCATCCCCTGTGGGAGTCGAACCGGCAACCTTGTTGCCGAGAGCACACTGCTCCAGCCAACTGAGCCATCTGGCCACCCGGGAGCTGAGCGGCAGCTCATTGACCCCACTCTAGCTGCGGAGGGCCCAGCTCGCTGGCCCATGTGGGAATCGAACCGGCAGCCCTGTTGTCCAGACCTCGCGCTCCAACTGACTGGGCCACCTGTCCGCCCACTCCTCAAAACTCTCTAATGATAAAAATTTATCATTATCGACAACATTCTGTTTAACATGTTTGTTCTCAACATTCTCAGATTTAAACTGTTGGAACAAAATGGCAGAGTAAAAATAGCAGGAATAAATATCCCAACCACTCATTTAATCCTCATAGTTTTACAAATTAGGTGGTATATTATAAGGAGTAGTTGAGGCCCAAAGAGTTTAGAACGTTGGAAACTGTTTGAACCAGGTATCTGATTTTAGTACATCATAATGATGAGGTTACCAGTACTTTTTAATGTATCTATCTGGAAAGAGTAAAACATTTTGGAGATAAAAACAATTTATGACATGAAAATTTTTTTAGCTCTGTTAAATTTTAAAGTTACAGTATCACAGTCATTAGTTTGATATTCTAAAGAAAATTCTAATAACCTATTCAATCAATTTGTAGATAGGTTAAGAAAATTATTAACCTAATTTTTTTTCATCAATCAGATAAAGTCACTCAATCATAGTAAGAATCGGTAGTTTGAAGGCTGGATGAAATTACTATCTCCCTGTGTTAGACACTGGAGTTTAAGTGTCAACATTACCTCCCATTTCTAGATGCATTTATACACTTTTGGCCTGGGGATTAATGAGAGTCATTCTTAGCTTGGTTTTAAGAGATTTGAGATTTGTGATAAGATACTCTTGTAATCTAAAACAGTACCCAGCTAGTGGTTTATTGCGAATTGCCCAAGCCAATAATTACAAAACAGAAGAGGAGATAATTCACTGCTACTTCTAACACTGCCATCTCCCTCCCACCGCCTCTCCTTCCCCCATTTCACAATTATCCACCAAAAGTATCTGAGTTGATGTTCAGAAAAAGTTTGAAATAGGCAAACCTCTTTCTTGGCAATCTCTTGGTTCCTCTCCTCAAACCCTTTCCATTTCCTAATTCTCTCTGTAGGTCTCATGGCATGTCAGGTGCTTAAACCATCCTGAACTCTGGGGTAGCCTTTAAGTCATCCTGTGCTCTACAGGCTCAAGTACCCCCTCTTGTACTTATCCTGTGCTCCGGGCAGAACTGTTTCTTCAGTGTGATCAATGTTAGCTAAGTTAACAATGTGCTCTTGTTTCACCTTGAAGTTATTTTGATTAACTTGTTGATTGCTTTTTTTAACCATGAGTGCCATGAGGGCAGAGATCATATTTTTCTTTGATCATAGTAGATATTCAGTAAGTATTTATCAAATGACAAAGGAACTGCTAATTGCAGCAAACTCATGCTACAATGTGAATGGCCAACCCAGTCTTAACTTTCCCAGATTTTTTTTTTTTTTAAATGAAGACTTTACGAATATATTTTAGGGCACTTACAGATTCACAGCAAAACTGAGGTGAAGGTATGGAGATTTCCCATGTACGCGCCACCCCACACATACATAGCCTGCCCCATTATCTACGTCACTTATCAGAGTGGTCCATTTGTTACAATCGATGAACCTACATTAACATCATAATCGCCTAGTGTCTAGTTCACATTACTGTTCACTCTTGGGGCTGTACATTCTATGGATTTGGAAATGTATAATGACATGTACTTATCATTTTGGTATCATACAGAGTATTTTCACTGCCCTAAAAATCCTCTGTACTCTGCTCATTCATCCCTACCACCCACCCCAGCCCATGGCAACCACTGATCTTTTTATTGTCTCCATAGTTTTGCCTTTTCCAGAATGTCATATAATTGGAATCAGACAGTATGTAGGCTTTTCAGATTTCAGACAGTATGTAGGCTTCTTTCATTTAGTGGTATGCATTTGTGTTCCTACATGTTTTTTCATGGCTTGACAGTTCATTTCTTTTTAGCACTGAATAATATTCCATTGTGCGTGTACCACAGTTTATTTATCCATTCACCTACTAAAGTACATCTTGGTTCCTTCCAAGTTTTGGCAATTAGGAATAAAGCTGCTATAAACATCCATGTGCAGATTTTTGTGTGGATATATGTTTTCAATGTTTTGGAGTAAATATCAAAAAACAGGATTGGGATCATATAGTAAGACTCTCTTCAGTTTTGTAAGAAACTGCCAAACTGTCTTCCAAAGTGGCCGCACCATTTTGCATTCTCACCAGCAATGAATAAGTGTTCTGTTGTTCCACAGCGTGTCAGCATTTGGTGGCATCTGTGTTCCTGAGTTTGGCCATTCTATTAGGGGTGTCGTAGTATATCACTTTGTGATTTTAACCCAAGTGTTTTTATATTTTCTTAAGAAAAATTCTGTTATTTCAATAAGCTAATTAGTACCTTTTGAGTAGTGTAACGAACTGGGAAAAGAATCATTCATTGCTGAGGAAAGACATTTTAAAACACAGGAGTCCCTATAAAAGAGTACTATACTACAGGAATGTATAACCCCAGGGAAAGGTATCTACCTTAAGCTGTTGCTGTTTTCTTAAAAACAATTTCCATTCTATCTGTGAGCTCACAGGTTCTCTATAAATTCCCTCCTGTTTTCAGAGCAGGTCTTTTGGAAAGGGTGTGGGGGACCCCCATGGTATGAGGGTGGAGTAGTGAAAATAGGGTGAACAGAAGTGGTTGTTTACATGTACTAGCTCAGGACTTGTTGTGCTGTCTGTTCTTTCTAAGGCAAAAGGTATTGTCCATTGTGCTACTATCTCTTAATTGTTTATTTAACTAAGGGTTTTATAACCCTAGTAAAAAGTTAAGAGTTTGGGGATGTTTGGTCTTTTGCTCTGTTTGTTTGAAAAAGCCTGGCTCCTTTTCTTTAGTGTTGGTGAAGTAAAATGCTGGAGTCCTCCAGCATAGCAGGGGGTGGGTAATAAGTTCTGGTCAGAATCAGCAACTCTGGGCATGGGAGCTGGTTCCTGTAAGCACATTCCATCCATGAGGCAAGCTTATAGAGCTCCACCTGGTCAGGGGGAGCCACCATAACCAGACTGGACAACATCAGTTTGATCTCTTTGTGGAATGATTTTAAAAAGTTTCAAAACACAGAAAAGGAGGAGAGGAAACTGGCAGAGGGTTGGAGAGAAAAGGGGATGGGGTGGGGGAGAAGGAGGAGATCAAATACATTCTTTTGCCTTTTTGTTTTTCTTCCTATCTATTCATAAATATAGGAAAAGTAACCTATACGTTGTGCCTAGAGAAATTGGGATGATGGAGCCCTTCACTGAATCAGCAAACCCTTATTAGGCCCCTTCCATGTGACACGAATGGCAGATAACAAAATTATAAAATTGAGCAGGGAATCAGTTTCATTAACTGCCAAGAGTGCAGGGTGCTCTTGTCAGCAAGAAGGGAGATGCACTTCAGAACAGGGTTTGAGCACGGAGCTCAACGTCTAGCTCCGGTTAATCAAACAGGTAAAGTATTTAGTTAAAAAAAGATACTTAGTTAAAAAACTTACTTTCCCCAAAGTCTCTGTTTTGCTAGTAACTGGAGGCGCTGTGATGCAGTCGATGTTGAACCAAACTCATGATAATTCTGGGCATGGGTTTCCAGAGATCCAAACTTCCTTCTGGACCCTCCCATTCGTACTGTAACAAGTGCACTGGAACACTGCTAGCCCTCTAGGAGACCAGGCGGTTAGAGACAAAGTATGGGAGAGTCTTGCTCCCAGGTTCCGGTATTTCACTCTGTGGCAGTTGTGCCTTAATAATAAATGTGTGTGTGTGTGTGTGTGTGTAATGTGTGTGTAAATATATATGCATATGTATATGCACATATATTTACATGCGTGCACACACACACATTATTTATAAAGCAGCACTTAAACGTTTTAGTTGAACTCTGATGACTTATATTTTCCTTCCCATACTAATGCAGTTTTACTCTCCCTGTGCCTCAGTGTTTTTATTTGTACCTATGAATCTCATGGGTATTTCAAAGACTGAAGAGATAACATAATGTTGGTAAAGTATTCTAAACATTGAAGATTGACAGTGAGTATATATATGTATATAAATATATATATATATATATATATATATATATATGATATAGGAGTAATGATAATAGTAGGACATCCAGTTCTTTTTCTGAGAAACATGTTGAAAGTATGACATTCTGTGGTTGATTCTTAGCAATATAATAAGGATGATAATTTATTGAGAACTTACTATGTGCTAGGCAAATTTTGTTCCTTTTTCTCAGTGCTTTTTCAAAAAGGAACCCATGAGATTAGAACACGTTTTTCAGGTGCACCTACACTTTTTAAATTTCTGTGTGTTGAGTTTTTCAGCCCTCACTGCCCCTTCCTCCTGTCTCATGCACTCTGCCCAGCACCACTTGCTCAATCCCTGGGGTTGACGGAGCGCCTTTCCTTTCTGGCCTATTCGCATGCTTTCTGTCTGGAGTCAGTCCCCTCCTCGCTGCTTCTCCCTCCTACCTTAAGGGTTTTTTTCCGCTAGGAGGCCCTGTGTAGGTGTGTCCACAGTCTTATTCTCTCAGAACACCTATTGTGTGCTACCTGTCTTCTGATTACCTTGTAATCCCCATCAAGTCTGAAATACTATTGACTGCTATTCCTAGTCTCTGGCACGTAGTAGGCACTCAACAAATCTCTGCACACGTGTGGAAGAAATGAATAGTCTTGACTCTAGTGGGCCTGGACCCCTGGCTACACCCACCATTGCTTTGTTTTCCTGTCTACTTCCTGCAGCCCTATTCTTTTCTCTGCTTCTGCAACTTTGTGCCCAGGGTGCCCTTTTCAACGACTTTGGGGAAGACCTGATCTGACCCCCTGCTAGGTATGAGCCCTCTGAGTACCGAAGAGGGTACATATTTGTTGAATTGAAACAAATTGATACCATAACTCAGTCTTAAGAAGGTTTATTTCACAAGGGTCACAGGAATTGAATCAAAAGGCTGCTTCAAAAGTTTCTTTTCCGCTAAATTACAAATCCAAACTTGGCTGAGACCTGTAGCTGAAATGGGCCAACTTAAAATAAGCTCATGGTTTAATCCTGCTCCTGGGGAGGAATAACCTCCCTCACAGTACCCCCAGGTTGGGGAAGATCAAGGAAAAGATTGGCTTTCCTTTTAGTTTGGACTTTCCTGGCTGCCTTTTTGTTAATAATAGCTCAGGAACTGAGAGCTCAGGAGCTGCACTCGACTTATGTGTGTTCAGATCTACTACGTACTGACTCTAGGCACATAGTAAGCCTCGGTTTCCTCATTTCTAAAACCTCATGTGTTTTTGTAACACATATATTCCTTGACATATGTAAAGCATGTGGCAGGGTGCCTGTCATATTGTAATTACTCAGCAAAAACGATGGCTATTATTATTATTGTTATTACTATTATTATTTTTATACCTAAATAGTACTTGTCTGCAGAGTATTTTCACATACTGTATTATAGCAGATGAGTAGCCCGTCTCTGGGAAGCCCACGTAGGTGGATTTCTGGTAAATAGAGAGAGCACATATCTCCAGTGTCATTTTTAAGAGTCTAATTCTTAGTCTTAAATCTCCTTTTTTCCCTCAGAAGAATCCATAGGGCTATAGAAACAGAAAATGTAGAAACTGATGGGTCAACAAGCTCTTCTCTAGCTGGCATAGGATTCCTCCTTATGGCCTATTTCCGGTGTTGATTCACTTACAGTTAAAATTCCCTCCAGCCTTGAGACTTCCAGCACATTTCTCGGGAAGCTATTCTTTTAACATATTGCCATTAGGATTTTTTTTCTTGATATAAAACCTGAATTTTCCTTTGCTTAATTTAATCCCTCTTCACATACACCTCGGACCTCTTTAAATAATTCTTTTCCCTCCTTGCCATTTGCACCTTTCAGTTACTTGTAGAGA
Source organism: Rhinolophus hipposideros (assembly GCF_964194185.1). NCBI lineage: Eukaryota > Metazoa > Chordata > Mammalia > Chiroptera > Rhinolophidae > Rhinolophus > Rhinolophus hipposideros. Next base: position 39,163,813 of record NC_138063.1, read on the forward strand.
GTTGTCATAGCTCCCTTTGGGCCTAATCCTATCACTGTAATTCGTGTTGGGCAAGCTGTACATTTTGTATTAGTCTATGGACATATTCTAAGAATGCTCTCTTGCTGGAATAAAGGCAATTCTCCGGTGGTATTATCCCAACCTTATCATCAATAACAGCTACTAAATGTGAAACAAAGCAAATGACTTTTTGAGACAACAAAGAAAATAATGAACAGGAAGATGTTGTTTATATTATTTTATCAATTATAGAGTGGCTCTTGTTATAAATAAATATAATATATGTATAGCTGTCTTTATTTAATCTATAGATGTAGAGAGAGGGGAATACTACAGGGATAGCCCCAGATGGTACGTAAACCAAAAGAAATTCTTAGTTTTTACATTACTTTTATTTTTTAATATTGTTTTATTTTTCAGTTACAGTTGACATACAACATTATATCAGTTTCAGGTGTACAACACAGTGATTAGACATTTCTTTAACTTACAAAGTGATCACCCCAATAAATCCAGTACCATGAGACACCAAACATAGTTATTACAATACTATTGACTCTATTCCCCGTGCTATACTCTACATCCCCATGACTATTTTGTAACTACCAATTTGTACTTCTCAATCCCCACTCTCCCTTTCTTTACCCATCCTTCTAGCCCCGTACCCCAGTCTGACAACCATCTAAACGCTCTCTGTATCTATGAGCTTGTTTGTGTTTTATTTGTTTATCCTGTTCTCTAGATTCCACATTAAGTGAAATCATGTGACATTTGTCTTTCTCTATCTTGCTTACTCCACTCAGCATAGCACCTTCTAGGTGTATCCATGTTGTTGCAGATGGCAACATTTCATTCTTTTTTATGGCTGAGTAATACTCCGTCGTGCATATGTATCACCTCTTCTTTATCTAGTCATCCCTTGATGGACACCTAGGCTGCCTCTACATCTTGGCCATTGTAAACAATGCTGCAATGAACATATGGCTGCACATGTCCTCTCAAAGTAATGTTTTGGGGTTTTTTGGATAAACACCCAGAAGTGGGATTACTGGGTCCCTCTTTGTCTCTTAATATAGCCTTGTTTTAAAGTCTATTTTGTCTGGTGTAAGTATTGCTACCCCAGCTTTTTTTGTTTCCATTTTCAAACCGTGTTTTTTGATCTGAAGTGACTCTCTTGTAGGCAGTATGTGTAAGGGTCTTGTTTGCTTATCCGTTCAGCAACTCTGAAGTGTTTTGATTGGAGAATTTAATCCATTTACATTTAAAGTTATTGTTGATAGATATGTAGTTATTGCCATTTTATTATTCATGTTTTTGATCTTTTTCTTTCTTCTTCTTAAAGAACTACTTCTAACATTTCTCATAATATTACTTTGGTGTTGAAATCCTTTAGCCCTTTCTTGTCTGGGAGGCTCTTTATCTGTCCTTCAATTCTAAATGATAGCTTTGCTCGGTAGAGTAATCTTGGTTGTAGGTCCTTGCTTTTCATCACGTTGAATGTTCCCTGCCACTCCCTTCTGGCCTGTAAAGTTTCCGTTGAGAAATCAGCTGACAGTTTTGTGAGAGTTCCCTTGTAGGTAACTAACTGCTTTTCTCTTGCTGCTTTTAAGATTATCTTTATCCTTTGGTATTTTAATTATAATTTCTCTTGGTGTGGGCCTTTTTGGGTTCATCTTGTTTGGGGCTCTCTGAGCACTTTGGGCTTGTATTTCTATTCCTTCTCCAGGTTACGGAATTTTTCCATCATTACCTTTTCATCTATGTATTCAATTCCTTTCTTTCTTCTTCTGGTACTCCTATGTTGTGAATGTTGGTATGCTTGATGTTGTCCCAGAGACTCCTTAAGCTATCCTCATTTTTTTGGATTTTTTGGATTCTTTTTTTCTTTTTGCTGTTCTACTTGGTTGTTTTCTGCTACCTTATCTTTTAAATTGCTGTTTTGATCCTCTGCTTCATCTAATCTACTGTTGATTCCCTCTGATGTATTCTTCATTTCAGTTATTGTATTCTTCATTTCTGACTGGTTCTTTTTTATGTTTTCTATCTCTCTTTTTACATTTCCTATCTCTTTGTTGAAGTTCTCACTGAGACCATTGAGCATCCTTTTAACCAGTGTTCTGAACTCTGCGTCTCATAGATTGCTTGTCTCCATTTTGTTTAGTTCTTTTCTGAAGCTTTGTTCTGTTCTTTTACTGGACATGTGTTTTTCGTATCCACACTCTGGCTTCCTCTCTGTATTTGTTTCTATGTATCAGATAGAGCTGCTATGTCTACCGGTCTTAGAGTGGCTTTATGTAGTAGGTGTCCTGTGGGCCCCAGTGGCACAGTTTTCCCTAATCCTAAGCCAGGTTGTTCCAGGTGTGTCCCTTGTTGGGGTTGTTTGTGCCCTACTATTGTAGTTGAGCCTTCGTTGCTGTTTGTACATCAGTGGGAGGGATTGACCCTCGAGCTGACTGGTTGTGAGGATTGGCTCTGACTGCAGTGGAGAAGCTGTTGTGCAGGGCTGACCCTGCAGGGGGCAGGATTTGCTTTAGCTGAGCTCTGGTGCCTGCCCAGACTGCCTTTTGGGTGTGTCATTTATGGAGGTGGTTGAGTGGTACTCTGGTCTAAAGCTGGCCACAGGTGTTTTGTTTTGGGGGCCACTTTGGAGAGGCTCTGTTGCAGGCCATGGTCAGCCATTGCCTATGCCCTGCCCTGGCCACTTGATATGAATATCACTATAAAGTGATCTGCAGATGGTTGTCACCTGTGCTGGGTTTGCAGTACCTGGGAGAGGCCAAGGTGTGAACCAAAGCTGACTTCCACTCGTGCTGGACCTAGGCTACTCAGCAAGAGGAATGGGGCACATGAAGGCCAGATGTTGCTTGCCTGTGCTGGTAAAACTTGAGAGAGTTTAGGAAAGTCCACAGCATGAGTCAAGACAGGCCGTTTGTACAGGAAAACTACTGTAAGTGTCTTGGGTGGGGTGGGGTCTGAGGGAATCACCAAGGTGGAGTAAACAGTGTTAGGCAGGTTGATGGCTACTCAGATATGGTGGCTGCCTACATCTGCATGTTGGGTGTGAGGAGGGCTCAACAAAGGCACAGTGGCACCTACCATTACTTTTTCTGGGAGAAAGCTGCCCCTCTAGCCCTTACCTAGAAGCCAGATAATTCAGGTCTTCCCCATATGTCCCTAGTGCATTTTGAGCTGCTGCCCCAGCCCTGGAGATCAGAGAGAGTAAGTCCATCGGCAATTAGGTCTGTACATGGGCCCTTTAAGAGGAGTGCCTGAGAGTGTAGCTGCCCTTTGTCTCCCTCAGCCACAACCTCCGCTGGTTTTCACATACGGGAGTTATGGAGACGTCTCTTCTTGGCACTGGAGCCCTGGGCTGGGGAGTTTGGTGTGGGACTGGGTCCCCTTATTACTTAGGGGGAGGCCTCTGCAGCCAAGATATCCCTCCCAATTTTTAATCACATGCTCGTGTGGAACCAGCCAGTTCTACATCTCTGCTCTTCATTTCAATCTTGTCCTGGCTTCTTCTGTATGTCCTTAGTTATAAGGCTTCTGTTCATCTAGACTTCAGGTGATTCTCGATGATTGTGCTGTAATTTAGTTGTAATTCTGATGTAGTTACGAGAGGAGGCAAGGCCAGCATTTACCTACCCTGCCATTTTTATTGGAACCTCAAGAAATTCTTAATTTTTAAATGTGAACGTGTGTGTGTGTGTGTGTGTGTGTGTGTGTGTGTGTGTGTGTGTGTACAACAACACATCTAATGTTCTAGGAGTTTATTCAGAATATTAAAAACTGAGAAAACTAAATTTAAAAGAAATGGGAAAGTTGGTGAGCTTCACCTATCATTTTGGGATATGAGCCTCTTCCTAAGTCTCTAAAACCATGACTCTTCAGAAACATGGGTCTGGCCTTTTCAGATTCAAAGAGACATAAAGAATTTTGAAATATATATTTGATCATCTACAAGCATCTCTGACAAATTGGAAGGTGTTTTCCAGGGAGGAAGATGTTTCATAACTACTGGTATTAGGTCAGGATACAATAATTTTCTAGGAAACCTTCCTATTGGTTTTGGTGCTCAGAAAAAGAAGAAAATATCACTTGTGAATGTATTTCTGACTCGTAGTCAGCTAGTCCTCCACTTGGAGACAATCATAGAATTTTAGATCTTCCCAGCCAGAAAGCAGTATAGAAATCTTGTCCTTTCTGAATTTATCAGAAAAAGAAAACTAAGGTTTGAACAGTAAGTGATGGATTTAAAATCATGTAAGAAGTTGCAGGCAGATGTGCTTTTTGAACTGGACATTCTTTCCTAGTTGTCCAGAGGTCTTACTATGAAAATTTACAGCTTGATAATCCCATTCTGCTTAAAAGCCCATCATGCCATGTCAATTGAACAATGGGCTGAAATAGATATCAACTAAATGCTCTTTTCTAAGATAGATCTGTTTAATCATTATAAGATTTGAGCTAAATGAAAGAACTGAGATATTACTTAAGTTGATTATCAATTCTATTTTTCTCAAAGCAACAGATGTTCCTAAAACAATGAGTGTGACATATTTATCCTGGCAGATACTCCCCCTCCCCTCCCCACCCCCGCATGCCTGCAATGATTGACTATAAGCTTCCTCTCTAGCTTCATTTCCTAGTAGTCTTTTCCCATCACTGTGTCTTTCCTTGTGCTTTTTACTCCACCCAGAATGTTCCTTTTCTTTAACTACTGTATCTGTAGTACCTTTAGGAAAGTGTCTTCTCACGGCCTTCTTCTGAACTCTTCTCGATGATATGCTCAATGTTTTTGGATCATGTGACCATCTACTTTTGTCTGACACTCTATATACCTCACTCTGCCCTCAGTGAACTCGGTTCTCTTTCTTCAGCTATTTATATGTCCCACCTAACACTGTTCTCCTTCCTACCTCTGCGCTTGTCATTCTAACTTGGATTGCCCCATTTCCTCACAAAGGACTGCAGAGTAAGAACCTTTTCAGCATCATCTGGCCTCTGGGATTCTTCTCTTGCACATTGCCTGTGTAGGGAGCTTCTTTTCAACCCTCATGTCTCAAGGGTTGATTTAGAATCTCTACTTCTGTCACAGGCCCATCTGACATGCTCCAGTTTGAATGCAGCTGCACATCCCAACCTGATGTAATGTCTCTTTCCTTTGAATCTACACTGCACTCCTTTAAGGCACAGAAGTTTTTCTTTGGATCATAATTGCATATAGTGTTTTAACTCTGCTAAATTGAAAAAAAAGTTTTTAAATTGTGGTAAAGGATACATAACATAAAATACCATCTTAAGCATTTTTAAATGCACAGGTCAGCAGTGTTAAAGTATATTCACATTGTTGTACAGCAATCTTTAGAACCCTTTTCATCTTGCAAAACTGAAACATAATACCCATTAAACCACAGCTTCCTGCTCCCCTCTCCCATCATCCCTTGGCAACCACTCTTCAACTTTCTCTGTCTCTGAATTTGACTATTTTAGGTACCTCACATAAGTGGAATCATACAACATCTGTCCTTTTGTGACTGACATATTTCTCTTAGCATAATGTCTTCAAGGTTCATCCATGTTGTAGCAAATGACAGGATTTCTTTCTTTTAAAAGGCTAAATAATAGTCCATTATATGTGTATACATCACATTTTCTTTATCCATTCCTCCATTCATCTGTTGATGGACATTTTAGGTTGCTTCCAGCTCTTAACTATTGCGAATAATACTGCATTAAACATGGGTGTGCAAAATCTCTTTGAGACCCTACTTTCAATTATTTTGAGTTTATACCCAGAAGTGAATTTGCTGGATCACGTGGTTAACTCTACTATTTTTTTGAGCTCATGTTACATTATGAGCATTGAGAGTGAGGACTGAGTCATTTTCATCTTTGTGTCTTCTGAGCATGTATCACAGTGCATTATAGGTAATAGGCATTCAGAAGGTGTTTGTTAAACGAGGCAATGAAGGAACGAAGCAAATGTTTCCTAATATTGAATGTAAATAACTTGTATACGTTAAAACATTTACTTGGTTTATATTAGAAATCAACTGGCAGGGAAAGAGTGTATAGAAAAAAATACATTCAGTTACTAAAATGTCTGCAAAAATAAGAACCCAAGAGCACTGTATACATTTTTATGTAGTGATTATATTGGTAGTTTTGTGATAGGCATTTGCAGTTTTATACAAATTTCAAGAACAATTGTTAAACTATCCACCTTCCTTTTCACTCTGTATCTGAAATATAAAGAGCTATAACCTATTAACTACTAAAATTCACAATTGTTTTCAGAATAGTGAAAGTAGCTGTTACAACAATAATTGTAAAATGTAAAGTAATGGTAAACAGTTTCATGCTCTGTGTAATGATCAGATAACTTGTAAAAGCAGCAATTACGTGTTCCTGGACCACACTGGAGGTGAAAAACAAGAAAAGCATATGCCATGGCTGCATATTATTTAAAAAGCAACACTTTATATTTACTTTGCACTTAAAAGTTTGAATGATCTGGCTAGCAGAAATAGACAATACCGATTCTTTGGAATACATTAAAATTATACCCTATAGTAAGACAAATTGCTATTTTATAGGCTTGCCACAATGTAGGAAATTTATACTTCTGGTTTTATTCATAATAAGTCTGCATAACATTTGCTGCGGGTTTTCATTGTGCTAGTTCATTTCTTTCAACATCTTTCTTAGGGGTGGCACCACTCCATTATAAAAGTCCAGGGGTCTACATATGAAAAGAAAGGGGAGTGGGGAAGAAATCCAGTGACAAAGGTCTGTAATCAAACAAGCTACCATAACCCCAGCAGAAAACAGTGGGTATCAATTAAGATTCAGAGAAAAGTCCATTTTTACAATGGGCTACCAGTACATATAATAGGCCCATTCTCATTTCTTATTTTGCTTCTTCCTTTCTCTGGTGTCTGTGAGAGCTCCAAGCTCAGAGTCGCTGCGTGAGGGTTTAGGGGAAATCGGAACCCACATCCTTTATCACCCAATATTCATTCAGATTAGGTTTATAGAAGGTACCTTGATCCGAATAAATCACTGGGGAGAAAAACCTGTAAATCAACCACGACCACAAATCCATCAACATCTGTCAAGAAGAAAGTTAATTGGTTTCAAAAGATATTAGGCTATAGGTGAGTGAGAATTTCATTAGAAACCAAAATTATGGACAGCTAGCTATCCTGGGTGATAGCTGATGGATATATTGCTATTTTATTACTAGGGAACATTTTTCTACCTGATTGATTTAATTTGATCCTATTAAAAGGGGGTTGAAATATGTTACTTTAGATAGTGTATGTGCTTCTGTCTTTAAGACCAATTAAGTACATACCAGTACTTAAATTATTTTTGTTGCATTTACATTGCTTCATTGATTTTCTTACAGCCCCACAGTTACTCGCCACTGTCTGTATCTGCTGGTGAATTACTTATAGAGCCTAGAACCCAAAATGAAAAGCATCAATTACTATTTTGGGACTTTAGGCAAAGAACTTAATTCCTCTGGGCTGAAAAACAGTGTGCTGGGCAAGTTGATTTCTGATACTGCTTCCAGCTGTAAAATTCTGCTTTTCTCTGTGATTGTATCACACCATGTTAGTGGATTCCTGGACTACCGCACAGACAAACTTAACTGAAGAGCCAAGGCAAGGATTTGAGTTCATATGATGTGTGAAATTCTCCAAGAGAAGTGTAAGGTGCTTGAAAATAGTCCGTTCCACCCCCCCCCCCGCCCCCCGCCCCATGCACTGCTATTGAGCCCTGTGGAGGAATAGTCCAAGTGAGTACTGTGCCGTGTGGTGCTCTTAATACTGATTTCCTACTTACATCTGTATTTCTCCAGAGGATCTGAGCAAATTATATGTCTATCATTCCTATTAACCATATTTTTTATTATCCGAAATGCTGTGTCTCATTTAACTTTGACTTATGACAGCTCCATTGTATGTTAGAAAATACATTTTTTTTTATGGGGAGTACAATATCTAAACAGAAACATGCCTTTTCCCCATTATACATGGTGTCTTTCACGCAAAAGTTTAAATACACACACACACACACACACACACACACACACACACACACACACCTTTGAGCATCCTAACTTTTTCGAAGTAAATCAAGTAGAGTTAATATACTGTTTTGCTGTACAGAAGGTAAAATTAGTATAAGTCACAAAAACGGTAGGTCTAATGCTTTTAAACCCCAAATGGTTCCCCAGCTCTCCTGAATATGATAGGCTTCTTTCAAGATCAGTAATGTATCAAGAATTTGGCAGTGCTGAGAAATGGAAATACAGTGGTAATTTATACTTCGGATATTAGGGGCCCTGGTACCCAGTCAGAAAGGGCTGATGCCAGGGACCAACGTAGTAATTTGTAGAAATACAGCTTCTTGGAATTATTGGGTTCAAAAGGAAAATTCTTTTCAGACTTTTTCTACGTGTTTTTATGTTATCATAAGAGGTGTATGGATTTGATTTATGAACAAGTACTGCTGTAAATAATCAAATAATAAAATGGCATGTCAGCAAGGGATAAAGAGTTACTTTACAGAAGTTAAAGTGAATTTAAATAACTCCTGAGTCCACTTGTAAAAGTGCCGCTTGTTCTCAGTACAAGAACAGTTGAATGGCAGTAAATACTGTGTTAAGAAAGTTGGTTTGTCTTATGGATAAGGTTTTTATAAATACTTAAAGTTGAATCAACACACACCCTTTCACCCACACTGAGTTTTGTTTATCTTTGCAACATTTTGAAAGCTCTGCGCCACTGTTTAAGCCAGTAGGAAGCACGGGCACTTGCAGAGCATTTAAAACTCAGATATAAAGTATTTCCAGCATGTTATGGAAGCCGTATAAGGTTGGAGGCTAATGTGAATGCCAGGCCAAAGTGGAGAGAACTTTATAATAAGAAACTCCTATGCCACTTGCCATGAGATGAGAATAAAGAAAGGAAGACAAAGAAAGAAGCAATTTTGTTTTCTTTTAATGTACCCAGGGAAAACACCTTGTCTTCAAGATAGTAATGACTGGAAGGTGTGTAACTGATATTTTAGTATGTGGTATTTTATAGTCAAGATTGCTTTGTTCATGAAAAAAAATAATGGTAAGTTGGAATGCAGTTCTTTGTATAATATGTGCATAATTTTTATGAATCAGAACCTGAATCATAAATAAAATGTTAATTTGTAGACACATTTAACTGTGGAGCAGATGGAAAAATAGGAATGTGTTAGAAAACTAGGTATTTGCAGAAGCTAATGAAGTTAATTGGTCTCATTTGACTACCTTATTTTCCCAAACCCCCTTAAGACTGGGCTTTTTTATTTCTTTAATTAAAAATGAGTTTGGTATGTTAATATTATAACCTTTCATTTTTTCCTAGTTTTCTATATAAATGTCTTATTTATAGAACCACCCTTAGGAGTCCAGTATTAGTAAGAACATTAGTAAACTGGGAGCAGTAAGAAGGGTGCTAATGCTATACAAAAGCCATTAGCCACGTACATTGGGATAATGTGTGCTTTTACACCTTATTATTACTTCCCTGTCCTGTTTTCTTTTGATTACATAGAGAAAGACCTATTTTCCTCTAGTCTGAAAATGGTACAAGTAAAAATATATAAAATAATGGTTGTTGAGCGGAATTTAATTTTTAAATATCAGTACTTGAACATGTTTTGATTGGTTAAATTACATGGTAAACTCCCATTGAAATATCAACAGTGTGAAATCAGAGAAATCATAGCCCTGAGCTAATCAATACCATGTGTGTAGATAATTTTCCCCAAATTATTCTTTGTATAAGGAAAAGTTAAAAAGCAAAATATTTAGCTATTCACCAAAGAATGCTTTTTAATTAGAGCTTTATGTTTTGGCTGCCTCTTTGGAATATAGAGTGGATATTGAATGTATTCTTGCATACCGCAAAGGATTCTGGGATTGTTTCTCTAATGTCATCACTAACATATTGCATTTGTATTGATTGTCTATGATTTCTGTATATGGATGATTGAGTTTGAGCAAACTACTTAGGGTTTCAGAGGATTTGGATAATGTTACACTGTATGGTTGGAAATCTCTTTGAATATTGTATCTCAAAAGGACAAAGCATAGTTTTAGTGCATTTATTAGGCCCTTGCTGTAGAAGTAGGAACAATAAAACATCTTTTTTAAGTTAAGAGATCTTGGAATGGGCGACTCTAATAAATCCTGTGTTTAAGAAGAGTGGTACGTGCTACAGTGCTGAAGTTGTTTATTCATCTGGAATGTATTAGAATCCTGATTAATAAGAAGACATCTGCAGTTTTACATAAAAAGCAGAGCGGGCAGTTTGGCAAATAGAAATGGAAAGGGAGAAAGAAAAGCCAGTTCCATTGAATGCTATTGTTTTCTTTTGACCAAGCATTGTTATTCCTAATAATACAGAGCAAACCAACATTTTTCCCCCTACAAAACTGCAGTAGAGAATTAAAATCTGTAGCTTAGAGAACAGATAGGTTCTTTTAAAGGCCTACTTATAAAATAATTTTATATTTATCATCCTTCTTCCAGAAGGTCCAAGCAGAAGAAAAATAAAACTGTTATTTGATTGGTTTACATAACGTCAAACATGAATGTTTGCATATCTAAAATTTAGCATTTCATAGAATATATTTTTACATTTAATACATTTTTTTAAAACTTTTTACTTAAGAACCCTTACCCTCACAATCACTTTTAACCAAATGGAAGTACATGATTTCTACATAAGACACTTTAAATTTCGAGATGGCCTAACAATTGCTTTTGAAATAGGGCATGGAAATTACAGTGTCTGAGGGAAATCAAAATCAAAGCTTGTAAAATTTGTATAATTCACATATCAACAGCATGGTTTCCTGAATGCCAGGGCATTTTACAAAACGGAATGATAAGATCAGAGCTCACTATCTGGAAGATAACATGTTTGGCAGCTACTTTCTTAAGAATCTGGCAGTCACACAGACATTAATCTCTAAGGCCAATAGGTGAAAGATTGTTACAGTCTTTGCTGAAGGCAGAAATTCATGCGTATAGCAATCATTCTTAAGGGAGTAAAAGAAACAAATTCTGACCAATTTAAAATACAACAGTATTAAAGGAGAAGGACCCCAAGCAAGGAACAGTAGCTTACTGCAGCTCTATCCCACAGTAGAATTTGGCAAACAAATCTCCGATGATAATTTATATATCTGGTATTGGATGAGGGATGATTATTTTTGGCCACCCAGTCACAGACAGCTAAATCATAAACAATAAATTCTAGGAGCAGACTTGCTTAGTAGGGGAAAGTATTAATGGTTATGTAACTAAAAGTAATGGACAAATGAAAAATGATTGAAGGATGAAATTCCTTAACAGTCAGTCATTAGCAGAGTTAAATTTATGTAGGTAATGTTAGAATGTAGTTTGTTTCAGATATTCAGAATAAATATCACCAAATGTGATATTTCAGTCAGTTTTAGGCAGAGTCTAATTCCTCTATTTTAGCAAAGACAAAAGCAAAGAAATATGGTGTCATAAACATGTATTCTTAGTATATGAAAGAGGGTTGTTGACACCTGGTAGGCCAATACTAGTATAATGCAAGGGTTGGCAAACTTTTACTGTGAAAGTCAAGATAGTAAATATTTTCAGTTCTGTGGGCCATATGGTTTCTGTCACAAGTAGTGAGCTCTGCTGTGTTGAGCAACTCATGCTCAATATATAAATGAATGAACATGGCTGTGTTCCAGTAAAACTTTATTTACAAAAACAGGTGCATTTAGTTTGCAAGCGTAGTTTGGGAACCCCTCTTAAAATATATTGATTAAGCATTTACTAGGTCCTCAAGAAGTGTTAGATGATTGTAATAATGCACAAGACTCAAATTTTAAAGAAGTACACACTTGTAACTTTATCCATATGAGACAGAAGGAAATTTGTAGACATATGCCAATGTCTACAGGGTCTTACATATTTACACTTTGTTATTTGTGACTAATTATTGGAGTAAGTAAATGACAGAGGTGTGTAAAGGGTTTATATAAAGTTCTTTAGATAAAGCTAGAAAAGTACTTGGGTGGCGGGGTGGGGGTTTGGGTAAAAGTATTATTGTGATTATCAAGAAAGCTTTCCAAATAATCTATACTAACTCAAATTATTTAGAGCACCAGATAACTGTTGTTATCTTTCCCTAAAAGTTCCGATGAAGACATTTACATTTTAACACTACCACTACATAATTGATAACATCATAATGTACCTTTATCATTGCAGAGACTTTTCCAGGAGAGCCGGGAAAAAAACCCAAACGCTAACACATAGAATTGGTCTTGCTGCAATATTGTTTTCTCTGCTTATGTTTTTCCCAGGTAGTGTTCCATGGGTGTGGAACCGAGTATTTCAGGTTTGAAGGTTACTGACTTCGCATCACTAGAACATACGCCTGACGCTCCTTTTTATACTTTTTATAGGGATGACTACTTTGTTCTAATCCAACCAACTAGAGTCTTCTTTTGACCTCCCATTGAGATGTACGTGTGTGTGTGTGTGTGTGTGTGTGTGTGTGTATGTATACAGTTTCAAGATAGTTGGCTTTAATTAGAAAGGCAGTCTATGCCAGAGGAATGGAGTCCAGTTTCTTACATATGGGTTTCAAAACTATTATTAGGTTGGAGCAAAAGTAATTGCAGTTTAAAAGATTAAAAAACAATTGCAAAAACCGCAATTATTTTTGCACCAACCTAGTTTCTTATCCTAATAATCTGCTTGCAAACCGTGGCACTAATCAGCCATGTAGTGACAATTGTGAGATAAATGGCAGGGAATTAGGAGGAAGAGACATCACAGAGATTTTCCTTCACTCATCATATGTAATTAGTCATTGAATCTTTTGGATCTATTTTTCTAAACAAGTGAATGCATCCCCTCTACTCTATCAGTTTTGCTCCTCCTTTAGTTTAGGTTTGCGTCCCTCACTTGGGCCATTGCTCTAGCCTCGTAAGTGTACTCCCTGCCTCTAGACTTCATCTAGTCCCTCCCAATTCCGAGTGTGCTGATGGAGTCCCATCTCTGCTGATTGAAATCCTTTAACAGCTCTTTGCCTGCAAATTAACTCAAAGCCCTGAACATGATAGGCAAGTTTGTGTGAGCTGGATCCTGACTCTCTATGTCGCAATGTCTTATGCCACTTCCTCCTACAAACTCTATGCTCTAATCCAGATCCTGGCTGCCTGTTAGCACCCCTTAGGAAACTTTAAAAAAAATATTGATTTAAACCTCATCCCCAGCCTAGTATACTGTGTTTCCCCGAAAATAAGACCTAGCCGGACAATCAGCTCTAATGCGACTTTTGGAGCAAAAATTAATATAAGACCCAGTCTTTTACTATAAGACTGGGTCTAATATAATTAATATAATATAATATAATATGTAATATAAAATACCGGGTCTTATATTAATTTTGCTCCAAAAGACACATTAGAGCTGACTGTCCGTCCAGGTCTTATTTTTGGGGAAACACGGTAATAAGAATTTCTGGGAGTGGGGTACACACATAAATATTTTTAAAAAGATCTCCAGGTGATTTTTCTTTTTTTAAGTGTGTTTTTCCAGGATCCATCAGCTCTAAGTCAAGTAGTTGTTTCACTCTAGTTGTGGAGGACACGGCTCACGGTGGCCCATGTGGGGATTGAACCGGCAACCTTGTTAAGAGCATCACGCTCTAACCAGTTGAGCTAACCGGCCACCCTTCCAGGTGATTGTCATGCACAGCAAGTCTGAGTTCTTCAGTTGAGGCATTTGACACCAGTGTTGGTTCCCTGATCGTGTAATTTTTGCTTTTGTACATACAATTCTTTCTTCCTGGAATGACCAGTCCCCCTTTCTATACCTGAAAAACTCCTGATTATTATTACTTTTAATAATTTTTAAAACTTTTTAATTACAATTGATATGCACTGTTGTATTAGTTTCAGCAGTACAACATAGTAATTAGACGTTTATCTAACTTAGGAAGTGATCACTCTGATAAATCTAGTACCCATCTGATACCACACATAGGTATTACAATATTACCAACTATATTCTCTGTGCTGCAGCATTTACAGTACCCAAGATATGGAAGCAACCTAAGTGTCCATTGATAAACTAATGGATAAAGAAGATGTGGTACATTTATACAATGGAATATTACTCAGCTATAGAAAAGAATGAAATCTTGCCATTTGTGACAACATGGATGGCCCTAGAGAATATTATGCTAAGTGAAATAAGTCAGTCAGAGAAAGACAAATACCCTATTATTTCACTTATATGTGGAATCTGAAAAACAAAATAAATGAATAAACAAAACAGAAACAAACGATACAGAGACCAAATTGATGTTTGCCAGATGAGAGGTGGGTTGGGCTGGGTGAAAAAGATTGAGGGATTAAGAAGTACAAATTGATAGTCATGATTATTATTTTTAAAGTATCAGCTCAACACATCCTTGACTGATGTTTCTACCGAGATATAGTTGGTGCGTCTTCCGTGGAGCTCCTGTAACAGTTCTGAAGAGGCTTCTATTACATTCCTGATTCCACTGTGTTGTAGTGATACATTTACATGTGTGTCCCCTCCGCTCCCCTCCATTCATTAGTCAGTAAACTATTCAATGTAATAGTTCAGTGTCCTGGTCATCTTTGTATCTACTGTACAGATACAGTGTCTCACCCATAAATAGCTACTCAGGATATCATTGAGGAGTTTATGAATAAATCAGAAGAGCAAGACTGAGGCAGTAACCAGGAAACACCTGAAAATTCATTCACTAGTTTGTTTGATAGGCATCTAAATTATCTTTGTCCCAATGGACATTTGGTGAAAAAGAACTAGTCTGAGAATTAGTGAGCATTGCCAAATAGGAGAGTCCATGGAATGAGCAGCACCATGGAAAACCTTCCTGGGGAGGCTAAGGGAGTAAGGTCATGTGACCATAGCCACAGTAAAGGATATGGTCAAGACTTTGAACAAGAGGGGTGACAAAGAGGAGAGGGAAAACGTCAATGGTAATTGAACAGAATCCTCTCTTAGGTGGGGAAAGAAAGTCGATGCTCATGTTGAGCTCACTCTAAGGTAACGTGCTAGTAAGAGAGAAGATTGGGAAATTCACCAGACAGCAAACCGTTCCTTTAAAAGATGGTAGGAAGTAGAGTCAAGAAGACTAATGCAAATCACATAAATCCCAAGCAATAACTGGAAATTTTTCAAAAGAAGATGGAATTAAATACCCTTTACTAAATTATTATAATCTTAACAATAGAAGCTACATTTAGGGGTTTTGATAAATCTTTGCTTACATCAACAGTATAAAATGTAACCAACAAATTAGCTGGAGAAAAAAATAGGATGAAACAAAAAATAAATCTATACATGAGAATAATTCTTATCTATTTTAGAAAGTTAATCTACCCTTATAGCTAGTTGTGGTGTTATATTCTATGTACTAAGGAACCTTATATGGTACAAATATTCACAAAATAGGCGTGAAGTATAGTAGCTTTTGAGCAAAAAATTTATTTAATAATTGTTTTAAAATCTTTTTCATAAAGAGCAGAAACCTTCTAAAAACATATGGTCATTTAAAATAACTCTGTACATACTTACCCAAAACGAATAGTGGGTGGAGATCTCATTTTGTATACCTTTATGTCACAGTGCTCAGCAAAATGCATGTTTGATGAATGAATGGAGGAAAGTACCCATGACTGGACTTGAGTGAGTTAAGAAAACAATTGAGACTGTTTTGCCTCAAATAAACCACATTCTCCCAGGTTTTTGGTCATCCACCCAGCTACAAATTAAATGTAAGAAGTTTAGTCTAAAAAGCACATTCAGAGTTAAATCGTCAAGGAGTTAACGCATTAGGAAGAGTATTCATTGATGACCCGCAATAAAATTAGTGCAATTGAAACAATTATCTTTTTAGAAGCGACACACTATAAATAAACAACTTTGCATAAATGAGATCAATGAAAATTCACTACAACAAAGTTGATTCATTTGCTTTCTGCAGTTTTAAAAACCACCAAAAGTTAATTTCGTAAGTTCACTGGAATTCATCACCTATTTTCCAATGAACAGTGCATTACATGGGGATGAGAGTCTTGGGCTAGCCCATCCTTTTTTAAAAAATAAACATTACAAAGTTTGTAGTAAAGTGTCACAACATACAGTTATACAGTTTGTGAATTTTCCAGAGTCCCCAGCAACACGGTGAAGGGACAGAATTCAGCAGTGCTTGTAGTCAATGGAAGTCAGTAGAAGGTACACTTTTTCCTCTATAAGGCGTTATCCTCTTGGAGGGATTGCCTTTTGCAGTTCTCATAAAGATGCCTCTGGTTTGTGGTAGAGACTGCTTGTACTGAACAACAAGTGATAGAATAAAATGTAAGCATTATTGAGATAGGAATTTGAATTCTGCGTCTTTGAATTCATTAAGGAAGCCAGGCTCGCATTTCTCCAGGATTCACTGCAGGCCCAGCGGCCCCTGGTCCCTTCTCCTCTATCTCCTGGGCGCTTGGGAGTAGACCTTCAATGGCTCTTGTAGAACGGGAGTAGCCGTGGGAGGCTGGGAACTTTTGGGAAGGCCAGGAGTTTGAACTTCACTGGCGTCTGTCCCAGAGGGTGGCTGAGTGGAAGCTGTGGACGTCAGTCTCTGTGAGGGCTTAGTCTTCCTGAAATGCCGGGGTTGGTGTGGGCAGAGTAGCTGTAAGTACGCAGGCTCGGGCAGGAACTTTGGAAGTGGGGCATTATAGAAGAGAGAGAGAGTGTGTGTGTGTGTGTGTGTGTGTGTGTGTGTGTGTGTGTGTACACGTACGTCTGCACATGTGCACCTACACACTTAGGTGTTAGAACTCCTCCGGGGAGGTTGAGAGCAGGAAGACTTGTGACTGGCAGGGTAATTGACTGGCGGGAAACCCTGGAGGTGTCTCTAGAGGGCAGGATGGGGATGATTCCCTCCACTAACCACGGCTGGGAGGAAGGGAGACCTGCAATTTCCCAGTGGGTTGTGGTAAGGACACGCACTGCTGGTGGAGAGTCTGAAGGTGAAGGTGCTGCTCGTTCATTCATTTGCAAATTTGGCATTTCCAAGTCAGTGAATTTCTGTAGGTGAATGATAAGTTTGTCATCATAAATGGTATCAATCGATATGTTCTGTTTTCATGTGTTCTTTTTTAGCTCTTAGGTATTGAGACAGCCAAGAAAGGACATATAAATCTTCAATTTTACAGTACGGTGTTCTCCAAACTTAAGAAGACCAAGTCACATTAATTAGAACCCATTTCAATAATTAAAAAACAATCTTTTTTGGAAAACATGACACTTTGAGCTCACTTGGATATGTGATGTAGTAACAGTATTAATCAGTCAAATAATCCACATTAATCAGTCCTGCCTTGAAGTGAAATTATTAATCAGCTTGATGATCTTAGTAATCGTCTGAGGAAATGAGTTTGTCTTAGAATTTAAAAAGTGATAATGGAAAAGTTAGAGCAGGCAAAGGAAGGATATTCATGTTCATTTAATTTTATTTATTTCAACACCAGATCTTCTACTGATACAGAATGACTCTGAGCTTCGCTATGTGGTTCTGAACCAATTACCTCTGTTAATTGTGTCCTATTACCTCCATCTAGAGAGAAAGCTCTCTATGAATGTGTCAGTGGCAGGGGAGAGCTACCGAGGTTGCTCCTTTGCCCTTTCCTGGGGGGAAAAAGTTGGTATCCTTTGGAGACTAATGAGTAGCTTTTACGTGGAGGCCATCTGTGACAGTAAGTAGGCTTAAATTTAGGCAAGACTGTCTTTTAATTTGGTTAGTTCAGCCAAACAGGAGAGTAAGAACAAATTCAAACCAGTCATTGGCCACTGCGAAGCTAAAAAGATGGTTCGTTTGATAGAAATGATCAGGTTTCCACTGATAATGTGGAAACTCAAACATACGGGAAAACGGAGGTTATCCCGTCATGATGAAGCATTCCAAAATCTGTGTGCGGTCTCTCTGTAATCAACAGAAATGCTACTTGGAAGGCTGGATTTGGGAATGGAAGATGGCAGTCAGGGAGTGTTACCAAACACACGTTTTCAGAAATTTTCTTTTGCCAAGTGATGATTATATCAGCAATTGATGTGGGGCCCTTTTGTTGAAGAAGACAAAAATCGACAGAGGGCATATTGCAAAAATGATGGTATAGAGTATTTGAAGTTTAGTCCCAGCGGATTGGGTCCCCTTTTACTTGGAGGTCCTTCTACCTCTCACAGTCAAGGCCCCTGAAGGCTTTGCACCAGGTTTTCAGTTTGTCTCTTCCTGCCATCCCGCTTAAATTTGTCATTTGCGTTCATAGAATAGAGCAAGTATTAACCACTACATAGAGTCAAACTTGTAGCTCAACAATGAGAAAAACCAAGCCAAACAAATATTGTTTGTAAGGTAGGTCTTATTCTCCCAATTCTAGCATGATCCATCACTACCAACATTAAATCCTATGCATCTAAATCATCAAGTCCTTCCGGGTAAGAAAGAAAATTGTGAACTAAACTTAATTTGCAAGAAAAAAAAATAAAGAATATATTTGTTGATAAAGCAAACCCCCCTAACCCCCCCAAAATAGGATGTGGCATATGTATTAGCCATAAATTACTATTTTAGGTTGGTGTTGGTATTTTGGAGTCAACAACAAAATCTTTGATTGCTTCTCTTAAATTAACGGCTGAGCATTTTTAGGATACAATTTTCATTTTATCCTAAAATTTCATCATGTGTGACTTGCCAGATGTGAAAGTTTGAGAACCTCAGAAAAATGTTGAAAGAACCTGCTTAGGAGAGATCACGGGATGTGGATTTGGTGGATGACACAGACTATTGAGTCCTTACAGAGAATTGTTTGTCTTCCGTTTTTAGATGGCTTTAATTCCTCCAAATTGCTCCTTGAATAATAGGAAAAAGGCAATTTGAATTTCAGTGACAGATTGGACATAACAGGTTGCAACTATTAGGTCTAATTTTACCATACTGAGAAATAAAATTGCCTAAACATAAACATCGATCACTGATGCAGTAAATTAATTTGTACAGAAAAAGTACTTTAACTGCAGTGCACATTAAACATAGAAAATTTTCAAAATTATTGCTCTCTGAATTAATTTGTACACTTGTTTACTTGTTAAAAGCATGCATAAATTCCTTTTTTCTGAGGCAGTGTGGGTTCGAATTGAGGAAAAAAGAAGTACAGAAAGTGGCAAGGAAATAGAGAGATGTGGAAGTCACACCAAGTGACCTGAGTACTTGTAAATAATACATTTGTTTCTGTTTCCTTTTTGTTTTTAGATGCTCTTTAGAATTTCGTCTCTGAATCTGTCCATAAGATCACTAAAATGTGCTCATTCCTCCCCTCATTATAACAATATAAGTGTTTTTTGTTTGTTTGTTTGTGTGATTTTAGTAGACTTATGTTTGCTGACAATTGGAGGTGTGGAGTTATTAGAAGAGTTTCATGGTTTGGTTCCTCAGTGAGTTTACATTCAGGTGTCCTGGGGCTTGCACCTTTGCATTCATGAAGAATCTGACCCATGAATTTCTCTGTCTTTAACCCTTAAAAAAAAATCAGGGAGCATGTATTCATTGCTACCTGTAATTCTTTTATGAGGAGTGCGTGACAGAGTTCGGCTAGTATCTTTTCAGATTGTTCCAGCCGCTGTGGAACTGGAGCTGGCAATGTGATGCAGTGTGATACCATCTCCTGCCTACAGTTTTCAAGGACAGTGGTTCGATTCAAATACAATTCTGATAAGTGGCAGGTTTTCTGTGTCTTTAATGCCTTGACAAGGGCATCACTCTCAGGAGAGGGAGGTGAAACCGTTTGGACGAGGATTCCATCCCTGCTCCTTTGTGCTGACACACTAAGATAATGGACAATTAAGAGAACCTTCACTGCAGGTGAAAGGATGGGGTTATCACTAATATAAAGGAGCCCGTGGGGTGCTGGGGTATGAAGGAGAAGAGGAATGGGAATTTTTAAAAGGAATATAAAACACACAGATGAGATGCCTAATAACTGTTCACATATTGCTCTTTCACATGCGATAATGGTGAATGAATGATTGGAGTGTTCACTATTGCTTGCTGTAACTTAAAAAAAAAAAAAAAATCTGGCTGATTGCATTTGATACAAAGTATTATAGAAAACGTCCCCGGTGTTGGCTTGCCTGTCGTGGGGTAGGTGAGCCCAGATCATCAAACAGTTTGTCTTTGTGGAGTCTGGGTTTTAGACCATCTTCAGTGGGTTTTCTCAGATTGACTCGTGAGAGTCTAGGGCAGTGGTTGTCAACCTTGACTGCACTCCCCAGGGGCCCTGACCCACGGAGCGTCTGATTGGGATAAGGACCCAGTATGTTTAAAAGCGCCTGGACCATTCCAACCCAGGTTACGGGCTATTGTTACAAAGTTTGTAACAGAAGCATCAAGCTGCTCAATACTTGTGTGCTCCCGGGCAGACTGATTCTTTAATAGATTTGAATAATGGTGTGTAGTACTATTAGAGAAGATGAATGCTGCATATGTTTCTAGTAGCCATCTAGTGTTTGTGTTGACCTCACAGTTTAGCATTCAGGTCCATCTGGAGAGAAGACCCTTCTCTCTTGACTACTGTCCCCCACTTGCCCCCACTGTCTTTTTTTTCTTGTAGCTTATTGGAGCTTCTTCCTCCTGTCATATCGTGGATAGATGACCTGTGTGTGGGGAAAGTAGGCTGAAAACCTAAGAGCTCTCTGGTAAAGGAAAGTGTGCAGCTGCATTATTTAAGGTCATTATGCAGTTTTGTACCAGCAACTTTGTACCTAGTCTTCTTAATCTTATAGGGTAGATGTCCTGTGTGCTTGTAAATTATAGAGGAAAACTTCTCGTACCATTTAGCAGTGAGACAGTCCTGAGTATTTCTAAAGTGAGAGGTTAACTGATTTTCTTTTGACTTAAACTTTCGTTTGTCTCTGAGAGCCCGGAATGACAATAGAGTGCACTGCTTCTGATAAGTGTGGGTTCTCCTCAGCTTGAAGAGATGTGTGTGATAAGATAAAATGGCTTGAAGAAAAGAGAGCTTGAGGGAAAGGGATAGGAGGAGAGGGGGAGAGAAAGTATGTTAACTGCTTTGACTGCAAAATGCCCCCTGGTAGCCAGAGATAAGACACCTTGAGCTACTCAGAAGACCTTAAACAGGATGTAAATGAAGCCAATAAAAATCATTTGCCATCAAGCCACTTTTCTACTCCCCTCCCATTTCCAGTTCTGACAGCAGAAGGCTTAATTTACTGTATGGCACACCACACGGAAGTGCAGAACCCAGGAAGTGGCAGGAGACTGACAGGAGCGGGTCCAAAAACCACGATGTCTACGGTTTGTGGAGAGGTGCAGACTTAAGGCATTTAATCAGGAGTTCTAGCAGTGCCTTCCTGAGTGGAAAGAGAAAGCATTACTAATTCTCGGAAGCTTCTTTCCCCTTTCCCCACCTCAGATATTCATTTGTTTTGTATTTAGTTTTATGACAACCTTATTTCTGTGAAATAAATAGTTTAGAGTGAGCTGCATTTCACAGTGTATTGATATTTCTCATCAAGCTAATGCAGCTTGAAAGTAATTAAGAACCAAAGTTTAGGAGAGACTTTTCCATGTACACATTTGAAACAAGCTGTTCCCTCATAGCTCTGTATCCTAATCATGTAACACCCAGCCTTTATGTACTTGGAACTTTATAACTGCAAAATGGTTACTGTCTTTTTCTAGAAATTTACAAACAGTTGCCAATGATGCTTTTCTACAGAGAGGAAGGAACTTATGGGCGCTAATTGAACATTACTTTGAACAGATTGGAAACTTGGAGTCTGACTACTCGAAGTGGGAGGGGGCAAGTTTAAGGAATGGGAAGGAAAAGGAGATAATTTTGTCTTTCTGCTTCTTGGAAGAGCTAGGGTTCATTGAAGTCTTTGAATAAAGGAGAGAAAAGCCCTTCTTCAAGTTGCTGTGGTGCAGAACAAGCAGCAAATCTGGACCAGGCACCGTCACGTGTAACAGACTTTAAGCAGAGGACGTACATGAATCAGGGGAAATAAAAAATTCTACAGTGGGTTTCAAACTTGGAGTGCAGGGGAAGCACCCTGAAGCTTGCCAAAAATGGGGATTTCTGGGCTCCATTCCCAGAAGTTCAGATTCAGTGAACCTGGGGTAGAACCCAGGAGTCTGCATTTTCAACAGACAGTTCAGGTGGTTGGTGGATTAGACTGAGAAACACTTCCCTGGGTCATCTGCTTGGGGCAGAGGATCAGCCTTTTGTCTTGTGTAGAGTCATGGTAGCTGTAGTAATCATTGAGGAAAGGTAGCTTAGGAAAAGGTAACAAGGAGCCTTTACTGTACTTGTTGAGACGAATGGCAGACAGTGTGGCTCTCAAGGCAAGAGCATGAGGAAAGTGAAGCAGATGTTAATGTCAGCTTGATGGACCCTCTTCTGCTTTTATTTGACAATGCCTGACCTGATCCCCTCTCCCAGCTCAGGAGAGGGTGGAAGTAGGAGATGGAAGGAGGGAGGTCCACTGTAAAGGAGAACTGTGGAGGACTCTTGTGTGTGTGTGTGTGTGTGTGTGTGTGTGTGTGTGTGTTTAGCTGGTAGCCAGAAGTGAAGTTAAATTCAGAAATAGGCTGTCATGGATTGTCAACAGTGGGTTATGGGTTCGTAGAATGGTTAGGTAGTTTTGTTTTCCTCTGTATATGTGTATATACATACGTCAAGTAGCATGGATTACTTTTGTAATACTAGAAAAAACAATGAAATCTTTAACAAAAGAAAATGAACAGTGTTAAATACCGTTTTAAGATTATTCATTTACCCATAAAAACTAGATGACTCCGGTGGCGTTAGAGGTGGTGCTGGGAGTTTTAGCGGGGAGGGTTAGGGAGAGGTAGACTTCAAGAGTTAACTAACAGAAGCCAAGCTGCTTGCCTGCCCACTGGGAACTTGGGTGTGGGTTTTAGTGCTACCGTCAACTGTTATTGTTAGTGCAAGATTATAACACATTACTTGCCCTCATTGTCATTGACCTGGGTGCTCATCTGTAAAATGAGCACTTTTTTCCCTAAAGGTTAAGACTTCGCACAGATCTTAAATATTATGTTTAATATATGTGAAAAGTTAGGAATGACAGCCTTGACTTTCTTTTCTCTGTGTAGGCTTCGGTCAAATTCACTTATTTTCTTTCCTTTGATCCCTCAAGACAGACCCAAAGGTATGCATAACCCATGCCAAAAAGCCTTAGGTCATCTTGAGAGAAAGGAATGGAGCTCAGATGGGGCAGGGGGCTTCATGAAAAGATTCAGAAACCAGCCCTTTCATGCAGACAACATTGAGTCACTCAAGATCCCAGAACTGTGCGAGTAGGTTTCATGTCTGTGAGTACTAGAAACATGCTTTTGCAAGGGTCATGCCAATAAGCTAAAGACATGCAGAGATGTGTATTGCTACCCATATCGCCCTTTTCAAAGGTAAAAAGCAAACAAGCAGTGCCACAAATTTCTCCATAAAAATTATTCAGAATTGGAGCATTTCAGATCCGGATGAAACAGGTACATATCAAATTCCTTATTATCTGAACAAGAAATAATAGAATTTCTTAATTTACTCTTGATTTGAATTATATTATTAGCACATTGCGTTTTCAGTGGAATTTAGTATACTCTATTTCTGTCCTGTATGCTGAGTTTCAGAGGGATTGGTGTCTACATGCATTGTGAGAAAAATGCAGATGGGGTTTGTCTCCAACCAGCTTTATTACCTCTGACTTGTTACTATGGCCACACGGCCTGGCATTCTTATAAAGAGGGTGCCCCCCAAAATGTATACACATTTTAAGAAAGGAAAAAACTGTATTAATATATACCTATAACAAAAGATGAATACAAGTCACGGTTGACTTCTGCAATGACAAGAGATGCTCAGAGTGGTCACCATCAATGTCTAGACACTTCTGATTATGGTGAACTACTGCTTGAGCAACGTTGACCAAAGTGTTAACATCTCTTAAAATATGTGTACATTTTTTTGGCACCCCTGGTACATTGGTTTGTTGTGTTAAAATTATCTCAGATGTAGGCAAAATGAAGTATTATTACTTGGAGGTATCATGGGGTTTCTGAGGCTTGACTTTGGGGATATTTGGCAAGATACTTCACCTAAGTTATATATTATAAAAATAGATAATTTAATAAAAACTGTATAATTATATGTAATATATATTGATCAGTAAAAAAATAAGAGTCATAAACACTTCCTGTAATGAAGTGTTTCATTAAGACATGATTGTGCATTTACTCATATTAAATGGCAAATTACCATGATTAACACTTTTGTAATGAGAAATAGCAAAAATGGTGCAAAAATTCCTTTTGCATCAGTCATTTTGTCTATTCTGAACATTCAGTCAGCTCTATATAAAAACATACATGCACACATATCCTATACCACAATTTTGACTGGTACTGGTTCCCATAAATAAGTTACCAGGACCGTTAACAAGAAAGAAAAAAACAATAGAATGAACTTGTTTGGATTTTATTTTTATATTGATTCTGAGGTAGAGATTCTAGGTAAAAGAAAAACTGAAAAGAAAGTGAGAAATAAAAAAAATAAAGAGAGAATAAAATACCTGGAAAATTCTATAAATTGATAATCAGCCTAATTTTCAGTATTTTCTCTACCAAAATTTGCCTAATTGGCAAATGAGGGGAAAAAAACTGTGAACGGGGTATCGACATAATATGATCTGTATAGAAATATTTTGTCATGCTCTAGTTAGAGTTATTTTAAAAGAATAATTTTGTCCTTTGTAGTTTATACAGTACTTGATCAAACATCTCATTTAAAATATAGGACTCCTTATATCATTTGGGTTATTTGTGATTCAATCTCACTTTGCAATTTTAGTTTTACTGAGGGTTATTGTGAACGTGACTGATTCTGTTGAAACACTATAAAAATTCTATAATGTGAGGATGCATTTGGTGATTTGTCCTTCTGTTGATCTCTTCAGATGCACAAAGTCTCAAGATTGTTCAGCATCCCCCAATTTTTAATACCATCTAGCATATAACTTCCCCATCATATGCATAAACACTGATCGAGGGGTAGGCAGCACAAACTATGTATTTTGAGTTGCAGTTGCTGGGTGGTTGGCTAGGTGCACTCACTAGCTACCTGACGGGCTTTTACGTGCCAACCTGACAACCTGTGAGAGTCAAAATCTGTGCCTTAAAAAACAAAAACAAAAAACAAGTGATTATTTGTTCCAGACCTCAAGGGTTCTTGTTATATTTTGGACACAGGAACATCAAAACCAAGAACATGGAGGTGCATTCTATTATAATACCAAATGGATAATTGTGGTAATATTTCCCCTCCCCCCAATCTTTGTAACAGCTTTTTCTATATTAGTACACTGTATTTATCACTTTACTGCACAATGAACCCACAGGGGGTGCTAATTGGTCATTAATTAAATTTTAGCCTTTCAACACTTTTGTATTCTCCAATGGCTTTATCTGCAGTGAAGTATACAGTGTGGCCTTTTTAAACTGCCGAAAATTCATGTTAACTTTACTGCCGCCATGGATATGATGCAGGTAAGATTCAGCTTGAGTGAACACCACTTCAGGACTGTAAAAATTCCTTGTGACTGAAAGTTTACCAGCCTTGGACCAAAGCCTATATGTTAGAAAAATATGCAGCAGATGTAGTTTTGTATGACAAAACATTCTGCTAGACCAGATTTCTCTTTGAAATAGAATTCGATCGCTTTGTTTGAAAATTTAGTGGGTTATGGCAGTTCTTTAAAAAACCATTAACCTGGTGGAATGAACTTTCTGAGGTCCATCATTCACGTGTGAAGCCATTTTCAAACTTGTTTTCTTAGTGGGAGAATCCCTTTACCTCATGCTCCCCCAGTGAAGAGGTTAATTTAAAATTAATGATTAACATGATTGGCACTGAGAAATTTGCTGAGTATTTTTCAAAAGGTGTGGATTTCTTCAAAGCTTAATAGGTACATTTCATGCTAGTGCAAAGGATTTGAAGCAAAACATAATTTGCCTCAAGAAATTTCTGTTAAGTAAAAGAGTGAGTTATAGGGCTGGTGTCAGAACTGTGGAAGGCGGCTTCAAGATTTTGAATGCCGGCCATTCCATCGTGGGGATTTTATTCCACTAATGAATTGATCACAACTTGCCAGTGTGTACAGCTAGTAAGGAATGAGCTACTTACTGTATATTGGTTTTCAAGATAAATGAAGTAGCATTCAGAAGTTTTTTTGTGGTTTTTTTTTTTGACACTTTTGTGTGTTTATTTTTTATTTTTAAACAAAATCTTCCTTAAGTCATTCAAAATTATTAGAATCTCAATCTGAAGAAAGCAACAACTAAATCATAGTTTTTATTCCTTTGTACTGTTTTCACATTTATCAGTAAGAACCTAAGGGTGACTAGGACTTTCACAGTAGTAGTTGTAATGATTTAGTATGTTTTTCTATCTTAGCAGTTCAGAAAGTGCTTTCATGCAATGTCAAGTTTGATTCGTATAATATTAACTATGAGGCAGACTGGAAGTTTTCTGATATTATAGATAAGGAAGCTGAAACTTAAAAGAAGGAAAAAGTAATTTCTAGAGCTCATTGGCCAATATCAGACCTAAATACATACGTAGTAGATGCTATTTGATGAACGTTGCTTACGTAAACAAATGGACAAAATAAGCAGTAAAGAACGACTTCAAATTCCTTGTGGTATGAAGTCATTTACAAGACACAAAATAACTGAACATGTCCTCTGACTCAAAATAATACAGATAAAAAGAAAACAGATTCGGGAAATTCGCTCTGTGGGTGTCTGCCATTATTAAAGGAAAGATAAACATATTAAATAATGTAGCATGCTCACAGTCACGGCACTTGAAACAGATGTGGAATACAAGATTGCCACTTACTGAACGCCAAGAGGTTGGTGCTTATCATTAGTTATATATATTTTTTAAATGAGCCAAAAGATAGAAAAAGTAAAGCACTTCTCACCCCCCACATGATTGGGAACCATTTTTCCTTCTGTCTGGCTTCAGAAACCCGATGTCTCGATTTCCGGGAGTGAGACGATGACTGTTCTTTAACTGGTTTCACGTCAGCTTTTTCCTCTGATTTGAGAGGTGGAGTTAAGTGAGAACTGCTTAAGAATGCACTGTTTTCTGTTTAATTTGGCTGCGGAAGATGGAATTCATTGAGCTCCGTCTGTTCAAATGAACTTTAAGCAACAGCAAGCAAAACATTTGTACTTTTCTCTGTACACATAATAGAAATGTGTCTGGTGAAAGAGACAGCCTGGATATAGAGCGGGATCACCTAAGGAGGGCAAGGAAGGGGTGATAACTTCTTATCTCTTCTGTTGGCTCCTCCACAGCATTAAAGGATTGTTGAGGAAGTGAGGCTCCTTTTTATTAGGGAGCACTGAAAGGAAAAAAAACTACCTCTGAACTTGGATATCTGGAATTCATCTTAAGACTGTTAAGAAAACGTGTACCACCAATTCCTGTTCCTCACAGCTGCTGCCATTAGTGGGTGACCACCCTCTTTCCTCATAACCTAACTTTTAATGCATTGAATTGCTCCTTCCAGAACAATTTGGAATATTACACAATTTAAAAGCATCTGTGAATTATAAATAATTTTAAAGTTTACATTTCTTTTTTGAACACCCAGTAAAGAGTATTCATTTTCAAGTAGTTAAATAAGTTATATGACAAAGGAATGAATTTAATGTGGGGTTGTTGATTAAAAAAAAAAGTATGATAGTTATTAAAGTTGCAACTTTTCTAAAACAGTTGACATTTCTATTGAGAATGAAAGGAAGTAATTGTGTAATAATGCATGATGGTTTATTTAAAATGACCATATCCTTTAGCAGTTTAAACCATTGCTTTAAAAATATATTGTGTAATTCGGTTGGATGATTTTAAATATGATGAGGTGAAATTGTTACTGTGATGGCACTGAGTTAACATGACAAATATCCCTGTTACCTGTGTCTGTTAAACACACATTTCAAAACTGTTCTCTTTGAGTAGTGCCTAACTTCTCTTAGCATGTATGCACACCTGTTTATTTCCCTCAGGATTCTCAGGTTAAGGTGGCTCAGGTAGTTAGAGAATGAAAAAAAGTTCTCTGAACTTTATTTAGTATGAAAGTTCAGAAATACTTTTACAGCCTGCTGACAGAAATAATCATATTTAGCCAGTGGAGGAAATAACCTGGAAATCTGCTTTGGTTTTATGTTTTAAACTATTGTTCCATACTTAAAAGAATCAATCAAAATAAATGAACTTATTTTGACATTAAATAATGCAATGATTATATTGCTGGTGTTTTAAGAAGAGAGGTGATTTCAAAATTACGTACTTGGTTTCAGAATTACATAGCAAAATACTTGTTCCAAGGTTATCTGTCTGTAAAGACCCAAGATTATATCTTATGTATGACAATTTAATACTTGGAATGTAGCATGGATTTATGGTTCATTAATTTTTAGATAACTATTTATATTTTATATTTTTGATGGCTGTGTATACAATTGTGAATGCTTAAGGCACTCTAGATTTCCACTGTGCCAATCCTTAAAGCTCATATTCTAGTGGTTCCATTAAAAGAAAGAAAATGTTAAAATATGTTTATACTATATACATAGAAACTTATATGTGGAAAGAATACATGCAACACGTATGAATGTTTTTGTTTACATATGCAGCTTTTCTTCCAGCAATGACAGATGCCCTAGAAACATTCACTAATCTTTGTAACACCCCAGAGGGTAAGTAGGGAGAATTATTATTTTCATATTGCAGATGAAATACCTAGGTAGGGGCAGATTAAACAACTCGGCCAGGACACCCTCTAAGTCAGTTAGGAAGCTAGAGAAAAAACTCCAGATTCTTGACTTTTCCTTTTCATTCTGACTCATTGCACTCCTGAAAACAGAGGTACCAGACCTGTCAGTATCTGTGCTGCTTTTTCTCACTTGAAAAGTAACCACTGATGTAAATCCTGCCCCTGTTAAGGAAACCTTGCTGTGTGACACTTGCACACATGATACTGAGTCCCGGAAGGGCAGTTTAGAGAGTGCTCTGCTGTTACAATGAGTGAGCTCAGGTAGCAAAAGGATATCAGTCAGCCGGTTTCTCGTGGCCCAGTCCTATGAAGAACTGAAAGTATCAGAAGTTTCCATAACTTCAGAGATTCAGATAATTTCTTTAACATACAGTGACTCAATCCACCTTGTTACTTGACTTTTTCCTTAATAATTTCAGGTTGCTTGTACTGTTGGAGGCAACGTTCCAAAAGGCTTAGTCCCTGCCCTCCAGAAGAATGTACCTTACTCTAAGATGTGCCTACTGATACAAAATAAGCATTAGAATCATCCAGTACACTGCCCATCTTCTTTTTTTTATTGGCTACTTCAATGAGAGTCGAACATTGAAGAATGGCTGGGACGCTCAGTGTTTCGCTTCCCCAATGGCTGGCTGTAAACTAATACCTCTAGGTCCCTATTTGGCGACCACACAGCCCTTCCTGGTATGTCCTTGTCTGTCTATCCCAAACAGCAGGGATAAAATCACATCCAGTTTTTGCTATCTCCTCCCCAGGTTGGCACATGAGGGGCTGGTGGCTCACGTCACAAAGGTACTCTTGTGCTCTGATGGCTTTTTTTTTTTCTCTGCGCAATACCTCCTTCTAGTATGACTTCACTTTTCTGTCAGGGAGCACTTCCCCCATAAATATGACCGAACAGGTGTTGCTGTGCCGCTAACTGAGTTTCCAGCTGTCCTCCTGCAACCCAGACCCGGCTAAAGCTGTTGTTTCGTCCTTTTAGACAGACCAGAGAACCATCAAGCCTGAGATGGAGGTCTTCCTTGCAGGATATGGCAGTTTTGTTGCCAGAAGATGGTCGGGAAAGCCTGGCTGGCTAACAAAGACAGGCCTTCAGTGGCTGGGTGTAGTTCCAGTTCTGCATCCCCTTTGGCAGGAGCACAGACGCTGCTGCAGTGTGGCCAGCCAGCGAAATTAGGAAATAAGGACCTCTTTTATTTACTCAGGCTGCTGAATCATGGGCATTCCTGTCTGCTTGGAGAAAAGTCAGGCGGCTCTACTTTCCACTGAAAGTCTCAGGAGTGTTTGAGACTTTCATCTCGGAGTGTTCACACACTTGTTTTAATGTGCTTTATGGAAATGGTGAAACTCAGCAAGTCCAGTTGCTGTAGAAAAACATCTGCACTAACTATACACACACATTTGCATCTTTAAATAGACTTTCAGGCCACGGAGCTGGTTTCCAGCAGTTTTTTTTTATTTTTTATTTTTTTTCATTCCGGCTGTAAGAGCTATAGTTCTCTGAGAGTCAGCTAGTGTGAAGTGACTGATTCCAAAAATTTAAATTTAACATGGACATGTTAAGTACTTCACCTTGAAATGCAGAAAACTTGCCATAACACAGAAAGACATTCCTGTAAGTAGCACTTAGTGAGTGCCAAAGGGAAAAAAAGTTCACGTTGATTCAGAAACCAGAGTTAAAAGAATCCTCCATACTTTCCTCTATATGAAAAAAGAACTTGAAATTGTTTAAATCTCTATTAGCCATTTAAACAGAGTTTGCGTTGTGACTGCTAAAAAGCTTAAGTTAATGGGAACAAATCAAAGACTGGTGTAGACCTCAGAGAATGTTGGCGACACCACCACCACCACCACAAAAGTCTTGGGAGTGTCTGATACCATTAGAGCATGAACCAACCCTCCTGGGAATTTTGTCAGTGATTTCCTTGTGTGCTCCTGGGAGAATAGATCCATTTATAGTACTAGCAAATGAGGTTTTCGCAATTTGTATTTTAAAACAGAAATCAGCCTTTCATGACACCTTTATTTATTTTTCTAAAAATAGCATTCACTGTTCAAACTTTTCACTTCTGCTCAAAGTACTCCACTCTCCAGCCTAAGCCTTATGAATTCTGTAGGCGATGTCCATGTATTTCAGTTACAAAGACATATCATCTGTGATTATCACTCCTCTTTTATTCCCCAAGACGAAGTAACAGGGACAGGGGAGAGAGGAAAGGTTTCCAGCTTACTTCAGTCCTGCTTTGAGTAAAAACTTGATCCTAACCCTCAGCTCACTTGACATGTAGTTGAAATTTACAAGCTGAAGAGAACAGTTATGTAATAGGTATAGTCAGGCATGGCCCATTGACAAGAGCCTGATTTAAGCATGGTGTCAGGGATTGCACACTATTTATAATGGTCTATTGCTCTATAATTCTTTGTGCATTTGTATAATGATATATCATGCCTGGACACAATCTTCAATTTAATAATAAATTCACTTGCTAAATTTTCAGGCTCAATAGTTATTTTCTTCCAGTCTAGATGCATGACAAATTCTGATTCACTGTCTTGTCTAACTGTACAAATGAGATGATGTGTTTGAAAATATTTTTAAGTAAAACAACAGGACGTAAGCCCAAAAGATAAATGTGAAATGTGGTAGATTTTTACCTAGAATGCTGAGCAAATTTAGTATGTAATAATTTTTTTTTTCAGTGAGGGGAAATATTATAAAAATTTGGTTTATTTTAGGGACACCAACTTTAATTGATTTACGGTTTTTTAAGGGGAAAGCTAAAATCATCATTGAGGTTTTCTTTTTAAATTAAATTTTTAAAATTGTTTTTCTGTATGTTCGGTGGTGAGTTCATCTGCATATGTTCTTTATAATTCACTTTTAAATTTAAATCACACCCACAATTATCAGACCCTCTCTTATGCTGGAAACATGTTGGGT
The DNA here is from genome assembly GCF_964194185.1 of Rhinolophus hipposideros. Lineage (NCBI taxonomy): Eukaryota > Metazoa > Chordata > Mammalia > Chiroptera > Rhinolophidae > Rhinolophus > Rhinolophus hipposideros. Next base: position 39,195,783 of record NC_138063.1, read on the forward strand.
TATAGACTCATATAAATGAGGCTGCAAAATCATGTGGTTTTTAACTTGTGTTGCAAAGCTTTGTTGCAGTGGGCAGGGATCCAATAATGGTATTTGGTTGTTTTCTCAGAGTTAGATGGTTGCCATCTGGCATTGATAGTGAGATGGTGTTGTCATCAGTTTCTAGATGCAGGAAAGGAATGATCCTCATCTGTTTCCTGTGGATAAGCAAGAGGTTGATAATCTAGTAAAATCTTGTTAACTTAAAGAAAGCAGACGTGGAATTTGTTTACATAATGCTCGCCAGTTTCTACTTTTATGTTGATAATATAGCTTGCTAGTGAACTTTTTAGCTTTGAAGAATTTAAACACTTATTTGATCATATTCTATTTGAATATTCTTAGACTATCCTAATAATATTCTAATTGAACCTGTTATTCTAACACAATCACTGTCCCCACTAGCTCTGCTCCATGGCCTTTTACTTGTTTGCGTTTATGGAAAACCTTGCTCTTTTGGAGAGTGAAACGCTTTTACAGTTTCTTCTGATCTTGAATGATAGATTGTTTGGAAAAGCAAAAAAGCAACCGATTTGTCAGATCTTATTTTCTGCTTGGATGTTAAGAAAGCAACAGAAGTAGGAGCGCACATTTGATAAGAATGTAGTTAAAAACCCACCTAATACAAGGTAGTGTCACTTTATGGATAACTTGCTAAGGTTATATCTGGCTTTCAGTCTTGTTTGTCTTTTCTTTGTTACTCATAAATCTTTCAGCATTTACCATAATCATTTATCACTTTTCCTGTTTCCAGTTTTTCACAAGTTGCTTTGTCTCTGCCCACCTCAAAGTGCAGGTCCTGTTTGGCTAAGGAAGTTCATGCTGCTGAAGCTTTTGCAAAAGGAAGAAATGGTGGGCCACCTTTTGAACTTTCCAAACAAAATACACGATTACAATCTGGCCCTTGTGAAACTCTCATTTTTTTCTTGATCCTGGCTGATCCTAGCTACATGTAATATCTAGCAGTACCCTTCTAACATTTAATAATCCATTTTCTAGCCTATGGTATTCGAATCTTTCAGTTATTGAAGAAATCCTGGTTGTCTTTCATTACACAAGCCATAATTATTATTGTGTTTTCTGTCTCCTTTCATGTGCTTACTTTTTAATATTTTTTTGCAGAAAGCAATAAGGTCTGTATCAATAAGAACCCCATAAAAGATTTTGGTCTTCAGAATTTCCTTTTTATATAAAAATGAGCAAAATGCAGAGGGAATTTTTTATTAAATGTTAGACATCTGGGTTGACTGCATTAATTTTAAATCATTCCTGTAATATTTCCTTTTTTCATTTGGTTCTTCAGATGCTCACAGAATATGCAAATCATTTTAGAATGAATACAAAAGAAACATTAAATATATTAAAATCTGCATTTTAATAAAATTGTCAATGTGTAATATATACCTGGCTTCTAAGGAAGAATGATAAAAAGTAATAAAAGGGTAATTTAGACATAGAACTATTTAATTTCTTAAATTTTACAACCCAGTACAAAGTAAATGTAGAATAAAAGCTTTGGGCTCAGGTTGGAAAATGTTGCACTCAAATATTCTCTCCATTTTTTTTTTCCTGAATGGTTCTAGGTGGTCCAACTGGGGGTACTTGTGGAAATGGTCCAATGAACTCGTTCTTGAATTCTTAGCTGGTAAAGTCAACTGTCTGCCCTCTTCTCCTTGCAGATGGAGTAGATGTGGAAGACGATCCCACTTGCTCCTGGCCGGCTTCCTCACCTTCTAGCAAGGACCAGACTTCCCCGAGCCATGGAGAAGGTTGTGATTTTGGAGAGGAAGAAGGTGGCCCTGGACTCCCGTATCCATGCCAGTTCTGTGACAAGTCATTTAGCCGCCTTAGCTACCTGAAGCACCATGAGCAGAGCCACAGCGACAAACTGCCTTTCAAATGCACCTACTGCAGTCGGCTGTTCAAACACAAGCGGAGCCGAGATCGCCATATCAAACTCCACACAGGGGACAAGAAGTACCACTGCAGCGAATGTGATGCTGCGTTCTCCAGAAGTGATCACCTGAAGATTCACTTAAAGACTCACACGTCCAACAAGCCATATAAATGTGCCATTTGTCGCCGTGGGTTCCTGTCCTCTAGTTCCTTACACGGACACATGCAGGTTCACGAGAGGAACAAGGACGGTTCTCAGTCTGGTTCTAGGATGGAGGATTGGAAGATGAAGGACACTCAGAAGTGCAGTCAGTGCGAGGAAGGCTTTGACTTCCCGGAAGACCTCCAGAAGCACATTGCGGAGTGCCACCCTGAATGCTCCCCAAACGAGGACCGAGCGGCTCTCCAGTGTGTCTACTGCCATGAGCTTTTTGTAGAGGAGACCTCCCTCATGAACCACATGGAGCAGATGCACGGTGGGGAGAAGAAGAACTCTTGCAGCATTTGTTCTGAGAGTTTCCATACGGTGGAGGAACTGTACAGCCACATGGATAGTCACCAGCAACCAGAGTCGTGCAATCACAGCAACAGCCCTTCCCTGGTCACGGTGGGCTACACCTCCGTGTCCAGCACAACTCCGGATTCCAACCTTTCAGTGGACAGCTCAACAATGGTGGAAGCTGCCCCGCCAATCCCAAAGAGTCGAGGGAGGAAGCGGGCTGCTCAGCAAACCCCTGACATGACTGTTGCCTCAAGTAAACAAGCAAAAGTTACCTACAGCTGTATTTACTGCAACAAGCAGCTATTTTCGAGTCTAGCAGTTCTGCAGATTCACTTGAAAACTATGCATTTAGATAAGCCAGAACAGGCCCATATTTGTCAGTATTGCTTGGAGGTATTGCCCTCACTCTATAACCTAAATGAACATCTAAAGCAAGTGCATGAAGCTCAGGATCCAGGTCTGATTGTTTCTGCCATGCCTGCCATAGTCTACCAGTGCAACTTCTGCTCCGAAGTTGTCAATGACCTCAACACTCTCCAGGAACACATCCGATGTTCTCACGGATTTGCGAACCCTGCGGCGAAGGATAGTAATGCATTCTTTTGTCCCCATTGCTACATGGGGTTTCTCACAGACTCTTCCCTCGAAGAGCATATAAGGCAGGTCCATTGTGACCTCAGTGGCTCCCGATTTGGGTCTCCAGTGCTTGGGACTCCAAAAGAACCAGTAGTAGAAGTTTATTCTTGTTCCTATTGTACGAATTCTCCAATATTCAACAGCGTTCTTAAACTGAATAAACATATCAAAGAGAATCATAAAAACATTCCCTTGGCCCTGAATTATATTCACAATGGGAAGAAATCCAGGGCCTTGAGCCCGCTATCTCCTGTGGCCATAGAGCAGACATCTCTTAAGATGATGCAGGCAGTGGGAGGTGCACCTGCGCGTCCGGCGGGAGAATACATCTGTAACCAGTGTGGTGCTAAGTACACGTCCCTAGACAGCTTTCAGACTCACCTAAAAACTCATCTCGACACTGTGCTTCCGAAACTGACCTGTCCTCAGTGCAACAAGGAATTCCCCAACCAGGAATCCTTGCTGAAGCACGTTACCATTCATTTTATGATCACCTCAACGTATTACATCTGCGAGAGTTGTGATAAGCAGTTCACGTCAGTGGATGACCTTCAGAAACACCTGTTGGACATGCATACCTTTGTTTTCTTCCGCTGCACCCTCTGCCAAGAAGTGTTTGACTCCAAAGTCTCCATTCAACTCCACTTGGCCGTGAAGCACAGCAATGAAAAGAAAGTCTACAGGTGCACCTCTTGCAACTGGGATTTCCGCAACGAGACCGACTTGCAGCTCCACGTGAAACACAACCACCTGGAAAATCAGGGGAAAGTACACAAGTGCATTTTCTGTGGTGAGTCTTTTGGCACGGAGGTGGAGCTTCAGTGCCACATCACCACCCACAGTAAGAAGTACAACTGCAAGTTCTGCAGCAAAGCCTTCCACGCGATCATTTTGCTGGAGAAACACTTGCGGGAAAAGCATTGTGTGTTTGAAACCAAGACTCCGAACTGTGGAACAAATGGGGCTTCCGAGCAGGTGCAGAAGGAGGAGGTGGAGCTGCAGACCTTGCTGACCAACAGTCAGGAGTCCCACAATAGTCACGACGGGAGCGAAGAAGATGTGGACACTTCGGAGCCTATGTACGGCTGTGACATCTGTGGGGCCGCCTACACGATGGAAACGCTGCTGCAGAACCATCAGCTCCGAGACCACAACATCAGACCCGGAGAGAGTGCCATCGTGAAGAAGAAAGCCGAGCTCATTAAAGGGAATTACAAGTGTAATGTGTGCTCTCGAACCTTCTTCTCGGAAAATGGCCTCCGTGAACATATGCAGACACACCTGGGCCCTGTCAAACACTACATGTGCCCTATTTGTGGAGAGCGGTTTCCCTCCCTTTTAACTCTCACTGAACACAAAGTCACGCATAGTAAGAGTCTCGATACTGGAAACTGCCGGATTTGCAAGATGCCTCTCCAGAGTGAGGAGGAGTTTTTAGAGCACTGCCAAATGCATCCTGACTTGCGGAATTCCCTGACAGGATTTCGCTGCGTGGTCTGCATGCAGACGGTGACCTCCACCTTAGAACTCAAAATCCACGGGACATTCCACATGCAAAAGACAGGGAATGGGTCCGCTGTCCAGACCACAGGGCGTGGCCAGCACGTCCAGAAACTGTACAAGTGCGCATCTTGCCTCAAAGAGTTCCGTTCCAAGCAAGATCTGGTGAAGCTTGACATCAATGGCCTGCCATATGGTCTGTGTGCTGGCTGTGTGAATCTCAGTAAGAGCGGCAGCCCCGGCGTCAACATTCCTCCCGGCACTAACAGACCAGGCTTGGGCCAGAACGAGAGTCTGAGTGCCATCGAGGGTAAAGGCAAGGCAGGGGGACTGAAGACTCGCTGCTCCAGCTGCAACGTTAAGTTTGAGTCTGAAAGTGAACTTCAGAACCATATCCAAACGGTCCACCGAGAGCTCATGCCAGATAGCAACAGCACACAGTTGAAAACTCCACAAGTCTCGCCAATGCCCAGAATCAGTCCCTCCCAGTCAGATGAGGTAACTTGCCTTTTTACTGTTTGCTGTTTGACCTCCTCCAGAAACTGTCCCCGCTTTGTTTTTGCACTTTCCTCAGCCTTATTTATTGTCATGTGCCAAGAGATGCTTAGATTGAAATGCAGTGTTGTTGTTTTTCCCCCCATAGCCATTAGCTAGCAATTACTTGCTTCTTGATAAGCAGCATTTTGGCTTGAATGGTGCAAAATAGGACTAATTCCAGTCTCCCTGGGATATTGTCTTCTCTATGACTGAAGAGACCAGCGCGCATGCCAACACCACTGAGATCTGGAATCTTAGCGTAGCTTCAGTGCGAGTTGAAATCCCCAGCTATGACTTGTGTGGATGGTAGAGAGATAATGACATAAAAGTAAGATACTATTAGCCAACACGCTGGCTTAGAATAAATTAAAAAGAATATACACACACACACACACACACATATATTTGTGGATAACAAATTGGGTTTTTGTGGATAACAAATTCAATACCATGTTGTCAACACTCGCAGTTTTTCTTTGTCTTCTGGGTAATGAGGAAAATATTTTTTCACAGCAGGATTTTTGAAAATCCCCCACGTTTATTAAACACCACGTGCCCAATATTCCTTTTTTAAAGGCACTATCCCTGTGTCTTCACTCTCTCTCTCTGGATTGGGTTTCAAAATTAATGTTTGTGGGTTTTTTTCTTTTTCCTTAGCTTAAGAGTAGTTTCATGTTTTCTTTGCTATAGTGAATACAAGAAACAAGTTCATTTACAATGAACCTGTTTTATAAGTCATCATTTCTTGAAGATGAGTGGAGAATGGCTCATTTTATTATAATTTCTTTATGCTTTATCATCTGGTTTCTAATAGCTCTTTCCACTTCCCTACCTGCCCCTATCTGGAGATCCATCCAAATGAAAACCCCAGGGAGATCCATCTCCCTTCAGTTTGCGGTCAGTGCATTTTCCTTATCTCCTCTCTGCACTCACACCCTCTTGGAGTTCCCCCTGCGTCTCCCTGCCGTTGCAGATAGCCATCAGCCAACTGGTGGGGGAGAACTGGGAAGACTCATACAGAGCCCATCCTCATGAAATGTGGCATCTGTGTAACAGGCAAAGTCCCAAACTTGGAAGCTGCTTTCCTTTCTCTCCTCAAGTAAATCTGTACCTTTTTCTCATTTAAACAAATAAAATCCTTTTGAACTGATGAGAACCGCTGGAAGAACATACTTTTGATAATGGTTCATCGATCGTGTGTTAGACCAAATAGTTTCTTTTGAAACAAATATTGGTAGTTATATGAAATGAATTATTTTTTCCAACTTTTTGTTTCAAAAATGATTAAACTAGAAAAGTTAAAGGAATAATAACAATGAATGTGTGTGTATGTGTGTTTATATATCCATATCATAGATTTACCATATGAGTATTTTGTCACATTTCTCTCTCTCTAATCTTTTTTATTAACTTGAGCCACATGAAAGTAAGTTGCAGAATCATAATCTCCTGAGAATAAAGACATTTTCCTAACTAACTATAATATCATTAGCTAAGGCAATTAACTAAATCAGCTACAGAAATTAAATAAATCCACATTATTGTCTATAAGAAGTCCATATTCAAATTTCTCCAATTATCCCCCAAATGTTTTATTTTTATATGCTTTTGAACAAGAATTCTTAAAAAACAAACAAACAAAAAAATTGATGCAGAAAATTATTGCTTTCTTTTTTAAAAAGAAAATTGGTATGTTTAACAGTTTAAATAATAATGTTTAATTTAAATAGTATATAAAATTGATTTAAGATTAACCTGTGTGTGTGTGTGTGTGTGTGTGTGTGATTATGGTGGTATGTATGCATTTAAAATTAATAAAACCAAGCCCTTTTTTCTTAGTAGATCGTTTATGGAAAGGCACATGCCCATTTCTTCTCATCTGTTCATGATTTATATTTTCTGATATTTCCAGATTACTTTATATTATATACCATTAGAGGTGAGATATTTTAAAAGTGAAGGAGGATATATGAATGCGTTACATGTTAACAGACATGTCTGTACCTGTTAATTGGCTTAGAATTGAATTAATTAGGAAAATTTATCTTTAAGGGATGGTCAAGCCTTTAATTATACCTAAAATCTTGACGATAATTATAAAGCTCAACTACATCCTGCACATACATAGAATAACATAGAAAGTGCTTTTTAAAGTACTTTTTAATTTTAATTCTTACAATAGTGTTTTTAAATCACCTAGTTATAGAGGGTGAAAAAATGACTATGCAGAAGAGTACCTCCTTGTTGAACTTGATTCATAAGAGCTTGTAGCAATGCCCTGATTTTACCAGACATTAGGATTCGGCTCTATATATTTCCTTTGTGCCTCAAAAGTTCACTAATTTGTTCAACATTTTCATCGTTGTTACCATTTTTTTCATTATACTATTTGTCATAAAATTTTATGTGTCTACTTCTGATACTCTTCACAATTAAAAATGTACAGTAGGCCATATTATTTGGACTTGACATAGAACATTATTTCAACATATGTGAAGTTTTACAATAAGAAGCCTAAAAGTAATGTGTCAGGAAGAAAAAAGATATATAGTAAATATTAATTTATTCCCATTCTTTCTTTGCCATGTTAAGCTTTTGTGATTTCTCATTATGAGGATTGTGTAAATTTTTCACCAGGATAGGTAAAAGAGAAGTTATGTTAAGTCTTTGCCAAAAGACAAGTATGCCACGTGGGAATACATTTTATCACAAAAAGAAGTATGACATGTATGTCTGTTGACTTAGATGTGCTAAGTAAGAATTGAAGGATGGAATGATGTAGGTGGTATTTTCATCTCTTCTTCTTGCTGAGGATTGAGACTTCAGAAGAGAAAAAGAAGACCACGGGAGATAATGAAACCTAGATACATAGACATCGTTAAGAACAAGATTAGATTTTTCTGGACTATGATTTACAGTCACCTGAGGGTATTGGTAGACATTGGAATGCATCTTTCAGACTGAAAAGAATGTTACTTAGTCAAGACTAAATTATCTATTTAAAAGGGATTTAGATACAATATAGGAAAGGCTAAGTACTATGTAAATCCATACAATCCAAGAAATGGATGAAAGACAAGGCATGTGGCACTTAAAGGAGGATAATAGTAGATAGCTGTCATGAAATGAGAAATTTGGAATTGAAGACAGAAGATCTGAATTTGAATTCCATTTCTTCTGCAAAATGCTTTCTGAATTTCTGAAAAATGTTTTCTTTGTGCCCAAATCCTATGATTACTAATCTAAATTTTCTATGGATACTTAGTTTTGGATAAATTTTGGGGGTACCTATTCATTTCCCTTTGCCTCTCCGATGTTGAGCATGATATAAATTTGTACATAACCTACAATGATTCCATAAGGGTAGAGATAATGTGACATAGGAAGAACGCTGTCCATCTAGCTTTTCTACACATGAAGAACCTTGCAGAGTTACTAACATTTACTATGTGTTGAATAAATTTTAGATCTTTTTCTGGAGTTCATTGACACTGGCCTGGCTCTCTGGTCAGGTGCTGCCCCATCTGAACCTCAAAATGTCTCATGATGGTATTGGAAGCATGTGCCCTTCTGCTTCCATTTCCCCAGGATCCTTCCTAGCCAGGTTTCTCCGAGGAAATATTTACTCATTTTTCAATTCACCCCATCCCCACCAATCCAATGAAGTTGCTCTTGCAAGGGTTACCAGTTGATCTCCGTGTGGCTAGATGCATGTACAGGGCGGCAGGGACAGTGGAGATCATCTAATTAAGCTTCCTTGTTTTCCAGACCACAAAACAGGCTCAGATAAATTGAGATCTGCCTAAGGCTACATAGCTAGTAAATGGTCGACAAGAAGCTCTGAGGATACAGGTCTCTAACTCCAGGTTCTAGCTTTTCATAATTCCACCGGCACTTTCCTCTAGCTGAAGTCTCAGCACCATCCTTTTAATGAAATCCTCTTGTAATCTCTGTCTTGGGTTCTCTTGTTGCTCACTTCCTCCATCCACGGCAAAGGATCTTTTACTTCTATCACTTTACTGCAGCTGACTTGTTTAAGATCTCTACTGTCCTAATTGACCAATACAATGCAGTTTTGTTTGTTTTGTTTTTCTTAAGAGAGCTTGTCTTAGTTTACTTACTGCTCTACTTCTCACCATTGGCTATACCCTCTTTACTGAACCTCTGTCTTCCCTCTTGGTTCCCTTCATACCTCTCTGAATGTTCCATAGCCTTCTTCCTCTCCCTACTCCTGTAAGTTATGTCCCCATTGCTACTCTCATTCTGATTACCTCCTGCCTGTGGTCTCATCCTCCCATGACTTCCGTTACCACATTTTACTGATGACTCTCCAAATGGCATCTCCAAAGGTAGGAGGGGACTTTTGGGGCTGATAGAAATATTCTGTATCTTGATTGTGATAGTGGTTACATGACTATGTATATTTATCAATACCAATACTCACCACATGTAAAAATTAGTGAATTTTTAAATGTGAATTACACTTCTATGAAGGTGACTTTTAAAAAAAAGTGATATTTCCGACGCAGGCCTCTCCGTTGAGCTTCAAACTCACACACAACTAACTGTCTCCTGGATACATTCACTCAACATGTTCCCAAGAACTTCAAACTCAATGGCTCCAAAACTGATCTCATCATCCTTTCATCAAACCTGCTTTTTTTCTTATATTTTCTATTTTACTTGTGGATCCATTGATCTGAGTTGCTTCTATTTCTCCACATTCAGTTGGTCATAAGCCATCTCAACTTCATGAGACTCATTTCGTGAATCAATCTCCTCTTCTGTAGTATCTCCTTCTCACATTTTAAGTTCAATCTCTGATTATCTTTCACTAAACTGAAGCAGTCTCCTAATTGTTCCCTAGGGGTTCAGTCTTAACATCTTCAAATCCATCTCTCTACAAAGCTGCTAGAACAATCTATCTAAAACAGAAATCTGAATAGCACGCGCCTCCCCTATTGGAAACATTTTAAGTGCTCTGCACCTCCATCTCTATAGGATGACCTACTAATGCTTTTATTGTGAAATATGAGACTCTTCAGGCTCTGGCCCCTGATAACGTTTTCCCTCCTTTTCTTACCTTTCAACTTATTCTGTAGTCAGAAGTGTTTTGATGAATCCTTGCAGGAACATACTGCTTTTGTGTCTTGCTAAGCCTGTCCTGTCTTTTCTACCGCAGCAATCTCTCTCTTCCTAACTTCCCTCTGCCTTCCAAGAGGCTGTCTAACTTGCCCTTTCTTTGGAGATCAACTACTCTAGAAGGGTTCTGATGACCCTGAATTCCTACCACAACCATCACCCTTTCCCTTGAATGTCCTGTGTGTATAACGTGTCATACATATTATATAAAAACTGTTTCATTACTTTATAATCATCTCTGCAGTTATCTTTTTTTTTAATTAAAGTTTATTGGGGTGACAGTTAGTAAAGTTACATAGATTTCAGGTGTACAATTCTGTAATACATCATCTATATATCACATTGTGTGTTCACCACCCAGAGTCAGTTCTCCTTCCATCACCATATGCTTGATCCCCTTTACCCTCATCTCCCACCCCCCTCCCTCCTTACTGCAGTTATCTTTTCTTCCAATGAATTCCTTGGGGCAAGAATTTATATTCCTAAATAACTGTGATAATACTAGGCCCATAGTAGCCATGCCTCCACGGATGGGTGCCCTGGAGCTGTATGCCTCGCTGGTGGCTCTCCCAGGGCCTTTTCCCATATGTGACAGCATAGCGGCACAGCTGGCCACCTAGCTGTTTTCATGCAGGAACCAGCTGACACAGTGACTGGAACCTAGAAGGTGTTGAATAAATGTGTGTTTTTCTTCTGAGTGTGTTAGGATCACTATTCATATTTTTACCCCATTTGGACTCAAATGTTTCATCATCATCGAGGTTCTGTCATAGATATGGTGAGCACGTACCAGTCTGCTGTTATTAACCCACGTCACGTCAAAGGCTGCTTTCCCAAAGAAGTTGTAATTGCTCCTACCAAGATTGCCAGTGGTCTCCAGGTTCCAAAGAAAGCCTTTCTGTCCTCATCATGCCTGCAGCACTAGGCAGAGTGGACAGCTCTTGCCCTGACATGCACTTCTCCAATGTCATGGCACCCCCTCCTACCTCTCCTGTTTCTGTCTTTCGAGATTTTTCCATCATGCCTGTTCTAACAGTACAGGAATTCTTGAAGATCATCCTTGGCCCTCTATTTCTTCTCTGGCTCCTCTTTCAATAGGCAGCTCATCGATTAATGGGGCTGTAACTATATGCTAAGAATTCCCAAGTTCATTTTTTTAGTCTAGCTCTCCTTTTAGTTCCAGATTAGTGTTCTATTGACAGCTTGACATTTCCGTTTGTATCTCTTTTAAAGAGATTTCTGAAGTGTAATGTATACAAAGTAATATACCGATTCTCTTGATGCCTGTTCACTTTCTAGACTTCCATTATTTTAGGAAAGAGAACCACACTACAGCCAGTGATTCAAGCAGGAAACCTGGGAATCATTCCTGATTCCTCCTTTTCCCTCATTTCCCACATCTGATCTGTTAATAAGTGCTATTGATTCCACCTCCAAATCGTCTTCCCTTCATTTCTTTTCATCCCCTAAGCCATTATCATGGTCAAGGCTGTAGTCATTTCTGGCCTAATACTGCAGTAGCCTCGTACTGGATTGCACTCCTTCATCTTCTGCCTCCTTCCAGTCCACTCTTCATGCTGCTGTTGGACAGAATCTTGTAGACACGTATATTACATGAAGTCACTTAAATTCTTCAGTAGCTTCCCATTTCACTCAAACAAAATCCCAACCTCTCACCAGCCCAGGAGGCTCCGCACCGTCTGGCTGTGGCTGGCTGCCCTCACCTTGTCCAGAGCAGCTCTCCTCATGCGCTGTGCCCAGCCTCCCGGTCTCCTGGCCTCCACATCTCTCTAGCGGAGTCCACTTTAGAGCCTTCACACATGCTGCTTTGTCACCTGGGCTGCTGCCCTTCCCAACCAGTTGCTCTGCACGACTGCCTCTTTCTCATGTGTCAGATGGGCCTGACACCTTTGACATGCGTCAAAGTTAGTCTCCTCTTTAGGATTTTTTTTTTTTAAATTGTCCTTATTTGTTTAGTTGTTCATTTCCTTCTTCTGCTTTCTCACCTCTGAACACCCGACATGCTAATCGTAATATCTCAGTCAATATCAGTTGAATAAATGAACACAGCATAAGTACTTCAAAGTGACAAAAATACTGTATATTTCGTCTTTGGAGGTATATGCCAGGTATATCTAGTAACTAATACACAGAGATATAGATAAGTTTACCCAAAAATAGATGCTTTAAAGTTAGGTTTGATCTTAAAATAGTCAAACAAACGACAAGCCTTGAAGTTTCTAACAATTCAAAAATCATCTGCAATGTGAAGATCTGGTTTAAATGTCTTAAAGTCAAGATTTCTTTCTTCATGGTTTTTGTACTAAAAACGGAAATGTATATGGTGCCAATTCGGAAACTACTCAAGTTGCAGAGTTCTGTTTTGTATAATAAAAGTTTTCATATGAGGTAGAAAAAAAACCTTTAAAATTTTTATATTTCAGTTGATGATACTAAGTTTTGCTGAGTCAAAAGAAAAAGAAGTGAGTTATGTTCCTCTAAATAAACAATATTTTTAAATTAAGGAGAAAATTTACATGACCAAATAAATATGTACGCTTCAAGATGTTCTTGAAATAGAATGAATTGCTGTGCCAGGTTCAGTCTACTTTCAGATTTATTGTTGTTTTCAATATTTGTTTGACATCTACACTACTAGAACAGGGAGTCAGTGACCCCTGGCATAAGTACCAGGGTGTAGACCATGGAAGCAGCTGCCTCATATCCACTCTATGTCCCTAGTTCCATGCTTACCCAGTACTGATCCTCGTTCCACACATTCAATTGGCTGCCACTATCATCCCTAGATTTTCTGTATTTATGTCCCATTCTGGATTTTCTGCTGATGTTTCCCATATGGTTCGAGTGTCATTTTAGAACATATGGAATTCAAAAATAGGAAAGTTTTTGTATATAATCATGAATCTTGAATTGCACATAATGTTTGTCCATCGAGTACTAGGCCAAAAGAGTCTGGACTCATTCATGCAGTGGTAGAATTTTATTTTTTTACATTCCGCATTATTTTATATCAATTTCAGGTGTACAGTATAATCGTTAGGCATTGATATAATTTAAGAAGTGATCCCCCTGACTAGTCTAGTACCCACCTGGCACTATACATAGTTATTACCATACTATTGACTGTTCCCTGTGCTTTACTTTACATGCCCATAGCTGTTTTGTAACTATAAATTTGTACTTTAATCCCTTCAGCTTTTTCACTCTGTTCCCCAACCCCATCCTATCTATCACCCCAACAATCTAGTACCCATCTGACACCATACATAGTTATTATAATATTATTGACCATATTCCTTATGGTGTAACCTACATCCCCATAACTACTTTGTAACAATGAATTTGTACTTCTTCATCCCTTCCCTTTTTTTTACCCACACCCCGAACCCCCTCCCATCTGGCAACTATCAAAATGTTCTCTGTATCTGAGTTTGTTTCTGATTTATTTGTTTGTTTATTTTGTTCTTTAGATTCCACATATAAGCAAAATCACATTGCACTTGCCTTTCTCTGTCTGACATACTTCACTCAGCACAGCACCCTCTAGGTCCACCCAGGCCGCTACAAATAGCAAGAACCCATTCCCCTCCATGGCTGAGCAATATTCCTCTCTCTCCCTCTCTCTCTCTCTCTCTCTCTCTCTCTTGATATATACATATATATGTATATATATACATATACATACATACATACATACATACATACATACATATATGTCTCCATTCTTTTATCGATGGACACCCAGGCTGCCTCCACATCTTGGCTGTTGAAAACAATGCTGAAATAAACATATGGATGCACATGTCCCCTCAAAGTAGTGTTTTGAATTTCTTCAGATAAATACCCTGAAACGGGATTATTGAGTCCTTCTTTGTCTCATTATAGCCTTTGTTTTAAAAGTTTATTTTGTCTAGTATAAGTATGGCTATGCCAGCTTTTTGTTTGTTTGGTTGTTTCCATTTTCATGAAATACCTTTTTCCATCTTTTTACTTTCCATCTGTGTATGTGTGTGTCTTTCAATCTGAAGTGAGTCTCTTGTAGGAAGCATATGTAAGGGTTTTGTTTTCTTATCCAGTCAGCTTTCCTGTGTCTTTTGATTGGAGAATTTAATCCATTTACATTGAAAGTAATTGTTGATAGATATGTAGCTAATAGCTATTGCTATTTTATTATTCATACTTTTGATTTTCCCCCCCTTGTCTTAAAGAAGTCCCTCTAACATTCCTTGTAATACTGGTTTGGTGATGATGAACTCCTTTAGCTGTTTCTTGACTGGGAAGCTTTTTATCTGTCCTTTGATTCTAAATGATAGCTTTGCTGGGTAGAGTAATTTTGGTTGTAGATGCTTGCTTTTCATCAGTTGAATATTTTGTTCCAGTCCCTTCTGGCCTGTGAAGTTTCTGTTGAGAAATCAGCTGACAGTCTTATGGGAGCTCCATTATAAGTTGCTAGTTGTCTTTCTCTTGCTGCTTTTAGAATTCTGTCTTTGTCTTTAACCTTTGCTATTTTAATTATAATGTGTCTTGGTGTGGGTCTCTTTGGGTTCATTTCGTTTGGGGGACTCTGTGCTTCCTAGGCTTGTATGTCTATTTTTTTCACCAAGTTTGGAAAGGTTTCAGTCATTATTTCTTCAAATATGTTATCAATCTTGTTTTCTCTCTTCTCCTTCTGATATTCTTATGATGTGAATGTTACACTTGATGTTGTCCCAGAAGTCTCTTAAACTATCCTCATTTTTTTTGGATTCTTTTTTCTTTTTGCTGTTCTGATTGGGTGTTTTCTGCTACCTTGTGTTCCAAATCGCTCATTCGATACTCTGCTTCATCTAGTCTTTTGGTGATTCCTTCTAGTGCATTCTTCATTGCAGTTATTCTTGACTTCTGAATGGTTCTTTTTTATGGTTTCTATGTCCTTTTTTATTCTTGCTATCTCTTTGTTGAAATTTTCACTAAGTTCATTGAGCAATCCATTGTTTTGAACTCTTGTCTCTGGTAGGTTACTTGTGTCCATTTCGTTTAGTTCTTTTTCTGGAGTTTTCTCCTATTTTATTTGGGATGTATTCCTCATTTTGGCTGCCTCCCTGTGTTTGTTTCTATGTATCAGGTAGATGTGTTATGTCTCCTAGTCTTGGCCAGGTGGCCTTATGTAGTGGGTGCCCTGTGGGGCTCTGGCACAGTGTCCCTGGTCACCTGCTCTGGGTGCTCCAGGAGTGTCCCTTGTGTGTCCCTCCTGTTATAGTTGAGCTTTGATTGCTATTAGCAATCAGTGGGTGGGATTGGCCCTCAGGCTGATTGGCTGTGAGGTTTGGCTAAGTCCACAGCTATGGGCTACTATGCACATACAGGGGCTTACCCCAGTAAGTGTGATTTGCCCAGTAGTGTCTGGTGTCTGTTGAGACCACCGTTTGTGTGTGCGGCTTGTAGGACTAATTGGGTAGTGCTCTGCCATAGTCTGAAGCCAGCCTCCAGGTATGTTGGTTCTGGGGCCTCTTGGGAGGGGCTCTGATACTGGCCTAGGTCACTCACTGCCTGTGACCAGCTGTAGCTCCTACCTGGTAGGAGCTACAAAGCAATCCATGGTTGTTGCTGCCTATGCTAAATCTGGAGATGTGTGGGAGAGGCCACGCTGTGAACCAAGCATAGTACCAGGCCTGGGGTAGTTCTGCAAAAAGCCAGGACACCCTGAGGCTTGCTGCCACCCTCCGGCTCCCTTAAAGTTCAGCCACTGATAAAGCCTTGTGTAGTATGGGAATTGGGTGAAGCAGGATCTCAGTGAGTCATTGGAGTGGGAAGAGTTGTGTTCACCAAGTTAAGTGGATTCTGTTTTAGTGCCAGTGCTGAGCTTGGACCTACTCAGGAAAAGGCTCAGAACAGTCATCTCCCGCCTGGGGCCTGTGGATTCCGATAGTTTTCCAAGAAAGAGTGCAATGGAGGTGGGGCTGGCTGCTCCCTTAGAATGTACCTCCAGCATTGGGGAAGTTGGGTTGGGCGGGATCCCAGTGAGTCAGCAGGGTGGAGCCCCGGAGCTCACCAGACCAATCACATTCAGATTTGGCCATAAGCAGAGGGGGCAGGCTCAACACAGGAAAGATGCTGCCAGCCTGCCTGGCTGCATGGGAGGAGCACCCCACACAGAGAAAGTGATGACTGTCCTCCAGCCCTGGCCTCAAAGCCACACACCTCAGTTTACTCCCCATGTGCCCCTAACACTCCCTCCCCACCCCATGTCACCATCCCTCTGCTGGAGCCCAAGGGAAGTGCCTGCAAGCGAGCAAGTGAGTTTGTGCACGGGCTGTTTATGAGGACGTCTGGGTTTTCCTCAGCCTCTGTCCCACCCGAATGGTCAGAATCCTCACTGTTTTTCACAGCCAGATACTGTGGGGGCTCCTCTTTCTGGCACCAGTACTCTGGGCTGTGGAGCTTGGAGTGGGGCAGAGGTCCTTCACTCCTCTGCGGGGAACCTCCGCGGCCCAGGTATCCCTCCCTATTTTCAACCGCCACAGACTGGTTTGGCATCATCCCAGTTCGCATCTATTTCCCTTCTACCAGTCTTGGCTTCTTTATATGCTTAGTTATAAAATTTTTGTTGAGCCAGACTTCAGATGGTTCTCCAGCTTGGTGGTTCTATAATTTAGGTGTAATTTTTATGTGTTCATGGAAGGAAGCAGGCACAGTGTTTATCTACTCCGCCATCTTGGATCTCCTGTAGTGGGAAAATTCTGTTTAGGCATTTTACATTTTGGCCAAAATTGTGTTGAAGATTAATAAATAGCTATTCAAGACAATTTTGAATAATGAAAAAATATCGAAAGTTACATTCTGGATCTTTTATTAACGTATCCTTCTGCTTACCATATAATATAGATGTAGTTTTCCATTAGACATGTATAGTATCCTAGAAAATTAATAGGCTAAATATAAGAACCTTCCTAAAGACTTTTAAAAAGCCTAAATAGTCTATTTCCTTATTTATACATTTTTTTCAACTTTCATCCTCTTTGTAAATACCAGTCTTAGATTTTCAGCTGTCCATTTGATGTTAGCAGTTGGATGTTCTGCTAAGCCCTTTGAGCAAATCAAATCATAATGTCTTTTTCTCTCTAATTTTTGTCAGTATTCCATCTTTCTCCTAGTTATTCTTGTCTGAAAATTAGTTTGTATCTCCTATATCTTATTCTCCTAACCTTTTGGGTCAATCACTCTCCAGGTATTTTCTATTCACTTTTTGTACATCTTTTCTCCAGATCAAGTCTTGCCATTATAAACTAACTGGTCTCCTTCACTCTCTTCCTTTCATAAAGCAAATAAATAGAATATAAGACTGCTCATAAGCATGTAATGTACTATACAGTTTATATGAACAGATTGGCAGGTGGTATCTTATAAAAATTCCCATATTAAGGCAAGGTGTACACATATGTAAGATTTCATCAAGCAACACACTTAAGATTACAGCAGCTTACTATATGTGTGTTATTTTTCACATTTAAAAATTAAAGTTCACATAGATCACATGCTATGACCATAATACAAATACATTATAAATGAAAAAAATACTTTTTTAAAAACACCCTATAAATTGTAAAATTAAAACCATTCTTAGACCAAGGAGGGAATAAAAATAGTAGTTAAAAATACTTAGAACTCAAAGATAACTACAATCCAAAACCTGTGAGATATAAATAAAGGAGTACTTAGAGGGGAAGTTACTAGAACATAAAAGTACATATTAGAAAATTAAAAAGGCATAATATCAATGAGCTAAACATTCAACTTAAGACATTAGGAACAGAACAACAAAGCAAACCTATTCAAAAGTAGAAGGGAAGAAAGTAATAAAACTAAGAGCAAAAAGCAATGAAATAGAGAACAAACAAGGAGGCCAACAAAGCGAAGAGTTAGTTTTTTTTAAAAGACTTAACAAAATTTTCAAGTTTCTGGTCAAATTAATCAAGATTAAAAAATAATAATGAAAGGGGAGCCATGCCTTCATATATTCAGAAGTTAAAAAGATAGTACCACTGCACATATCACGATGACTGAAATAAAAAAGAATGCAAAAATTCTTTTTTTTTTTTGTTCCAATGAGGAACAATTGGAATTCTTTTATTTTACCAGTGGGAGTATAATTTTGTACAACTGCTTTAAAAACTGTTGGGCAATGTATACTAAAGTTGAATACTAGCCTATTCTACAAGGACCCATTGATGCCACCCCTAGGTCTATATCTAAGAGAAATGAGTACATTTGTTTACCACGTTATGAGCAAGAATATTCATAGTAGTTTTTACATTTAAGCTTTAAGCTAGAGTCAATCAAAATGTCTGTCCAAATAGAATGAATAAATACATTCATATAATGGTACGAATTCATTCTGTTCATATAATGGAATGCTACCCAGCAATAAAGAGGAATGAATTACTTCTATATAATAACCTGGAGGACTCATACATCATATTGAAAAAAAGGAGCCAGACGCTGAGTACTACACAACTCTGTTCATATAAAGTTTAAGAATAGTCAAAACTAATCTGTGGTGATCAAAGTCAGAATAGTTACCTCTGGGATGGTATCAACTGGGAAGGGGCAAAAGGGATTTGTCTAGGTTCTAGAAATTTTACATTATCTTGATCTATGTGGTGGTTACACTGATATCTATATATGTAAAATTTCAATCAATACATTGATGATTACAGCAGTTTTTGAGTGTCATTTCTCAATTAAAATTTTACCAAAAAATGCATGAGATACAAAATAGTAAGAGAATATTATGAATACCTTTATGCTAATAGCTGGATAATTTTGATTACATGGAAATAGTCTTAGAATAGTATGTTACCAAAGCTGACTCAAGAAAAAAAGAGAATTAGAATGATTCCATGAACATTAAAGAGTTTAATAAACTGTTGAAAACTGTCCCAAAAAAGAAAATACCAGAACATACACATAATTCCAAAACTATGCTAGAACATGCAAAAAGAGTGAACACTCCATTTAATGAGTCCAGTATAATCTTGATACGAAAACCAAGCAATGATATTAAAAGAATAATTTAGTCCAATTTTATTCATAATTTTACAGTTAAAAATTTTAAACAAAATGTTAAAAATCTAAATCCACTATGTTAAAAAAGGATTTTATACTATGATTAAAATGGTTTTAACACATGAATGCAAGATGGTCTCAATCGTAGGAAATAAATTAATTGAATTGACCACATTTTCAGTTTAAAGGAGATAAATTATTAGCACTAAAATAGAAACAAATTCAAGTGTTATTTGGAGGTCTTATGTTTGTGTATGAGTACAGAATAAGAATCTAAAACATAACGAATAAAACTTTATCAAAGTTACTAGTTACCAGCTCAATTCACATAACTCAATTAGATTTTTATTCACTAGCAAAAAAGTGAGAAAGCATAAGTCCTAAAATAATCCAATTTATAATAGACAAAAAAACTTATAAGATATATAAGACATTTATGTAGAAAATGATACCACATTATTGAAAACTATTTTTAAAGACCTAAATGAGTGATCAGATACAACTTGTTCATGGATAAGAAGGCTCAATACTATAAAGTTGTTAGTTATCCCCAATTTGATCTATAGATTCATAGCCACTGCAATAAAAATTTCAACAGGTTTTAAAATGTATTTTTTATACTTTTATGTTTTGCAACTTGACAAACAGATTCAAGATGTGTATGGAAAAAATGAAATCAAAGATCCCCTTGAAGGAAAAAAATAGGGGAAGATTTGTCCTATTCCATAATTAATTTATAATAAATCTGCAGTAATTAGGATGATGTGGTATTAGTCCACAAAATAAAAAAGAAGCTCTCCAAGAGATATCCAACATGAAAACTCAATATAGAATAGAGCGCTCCTTGCACATAAATGGGGGAATACATGGAGTATTCAATTTGTTACAATATGAAAACAAAATTCAATCCTACTGTGTGTGAATATATGTATAAAAATGTACCAAGTCATAAACCATAACCATTTTAGAAAAAAAAAATAGAATACTTTCATGACCTTAGGTTAGGGAACAATCTTCCAAATAGACCCAAATTGTATAAATCACAAAATGATTGATATGTTCATCTGCATTAAAAATTACTTCTATTTACCAAAAGTTACCATAATGCAAGCAAAAAGACCCTACTAGATGATAAAACATATTTATAACACATATATCTGGAAAAGTTATTAGTTTTCTTTCTTTTTTAAAAAAATTTATTGGGGAGACAATTGTTAGTAAAATTACATAGATTTCGGGTGTACAATTCTGTATTACATCATCTATAAATCCCATTGTGTGTTCACCACCCAGAGTCAGTTCTCCTTCCATCACCATATATTTGATCCCCCTTACAACTCATCTCCCACCCTGCTACCCCCTTACCCTGTGGTAACCACTAAACTATTGTCTCTGTCTATGAGTTTTTGTTTCTCATTTGTTTGTCTTGTTCTTTTCTTGTTTTTGGTTTATATACCACATACCAGTGAAATCATATGGTTCTCTGCTTTTTCTGTCTTACTTTTTTCACTTAGCATTATACTCTCAAAATCCATCCATGTTGTGACAAATGTTCCTATATCACCTTTTCTTACCACCAAATAGTATTCCATTGTGCATATATACCACAAATTCTTTATCCATTCATCTTTCGAAGGACATTTTGGTTGCTTCCATGTCTTGGCCACCGTAAACAAAGCTGCAATGAACGTTGGAGCACACGTGTCGTTATGGATAAATGTTTTCAGATTTTTGGGGTAGATACCCAGGAGAGGGATTGCTGGGTCATATGGTAATTCTACTTGTAATTTTTTGAGGAACCTCCACATTGCCTTCCATAACTGCTGCACCAGTATGCATTCCCACCAACAGTACATGAGGGTTCCTTTTTCTCCACAGCCTCTCCAACACTTGTTGCTATTTGTCTTGTTGATGATAGCCATTCTGACTGGGGTGAGGTAATATCTCATTATGGTTTTTATTTGCATTTCTCTGATGATTAGCGATGTTGAGCATTTTTTCATATGTCTATTTGCCATTTGTATGTCCTCTTTGGAGAAATGTCTCTTCAGGTCCTCTGCCCATTTTTCAATTGGGTTGTTTGTTTTTTTGTTGTTGAGTTTCATGAGTTCCTTGTATATTTTGGATATTAGACCTTTATCGGAGGAACTGTTTGCAAAAATCTTCTCCCATTCAGTCGGTTGCCTCTTTATTTTGTCGATGGTTTCTTTTGCTGTGCAGAAACTTTTAAGTTTCATATAGTCCCATTTGTTTATTTTAGCTTTTACTTCCATTGCCTTTGGAGTCAAATTCATAAAATGCTCTTTGAACCCAAGGTCCATAAGTTTAGTACCTATGTTTTCTTCTATGCAGTTTATTGTGTCAGGTCTTATGCTTAAGTCTTTGATCCATTTTGAATTAATTTCGGTACATGGTGACAGATAGCAGTCCAGTTTCATTCTTTT
Source organism: Rhinolophus hipposideros (assembly GCF_964194185.1). Lineage (NCBI taxonomy): Eukaryota > Metazoa > Chordata > Mammalia > Chiroptera > Rhinolophidae > Rhinolophus > Rhinolophus hipposideros. The sequence goes on from NC_138063.1 coordinate 39,217,545, forward strand.
GCACGTGGCTATCCAATTCTCCCAGCACCATTTATTGAAGAGGCTGTCTTTCCTCCATTGTATGTTTTTGGCTTCTTTGTCAAAAATTATCTGTCCATATTTATGTGGTTTTATTTCTGGGTTCTCAATTCTATTGCATTGGTCTATGTGTCTGTTTTTCTGCCAATACCATGCTGTTTTGATTATTGTAGCCCTGTAGTACAAGCTAAAGTCAGGCACTGTGATACCTCCAGCATTGTTCTTTTTTCTTAAGATTGCTTTGGCTATTCAGGATCTTTTCTGGTTCCAAACAAATCTGATGATTTTTTGTTCTATTTCTTTAAAAAATGCCATTGGGATTTGGATGGGGATTGCATTAAATCTGTATATTGCTTTGGGTAATATGGCCATTTTGACTATGTTGATTCTTCCAATCCATGAACACAGAATGTCTTTCCATTTCTTTGTGTCTTATTCAATTTCTTTCAAAAATGTCTTATAGTTTTCAGCATATAGGTCCTTCACATCCTTGGTTAAGTTTATTCCTAGGTATGTTATTCTTTTTGCTGCAATTGCAAAAAGAATTGTTTTTTGTATTTCTCTTTCTGAGATTTCATTGTTAGTATATAGGAATGTAATGGACTTTTGCACGTTGATTTTGTAGCCAGTGACTTTACTGTATTTATTGATTGTTTCTAACAGCTTTTTGGTGAAGTCTTTAGGGTTTTCTATATATAGCATCATGTCATCTGCAAAGAGTGATAATTTAAGTTCTTCATCCCCAATTTGGATGCCTTTTATTTCTTTCTCTTGCCTGATTGCTCTGGCAAGGACTTCCAACACTATGTTGAAAAGCAGATGTGATAGGGGACAGCCCTGTCGTGTTCCTGAACGTAGAGCAAAGGGCTTCAGTTTTTCACCATTAATTATGAGCTTGTCATATATGGCCTTTATTATGTTAAAGTATTTTCCTTCTATACCTATTTTATTAAGTGTTTTAATCAGAAATGGGTGTTGTATCTTGTCAAATGCTTTTTTTGCATCAATTGATATAATCATATGATTTTTGTCCTTTATTTTGTTTATGTGATGTATCACATTGATGGATTTGCAGATGTTGAACCATCCTTGTGCCCCGGGGATGAACCCTACTTGGTCGTGATGAATAATCTTTTTAATGCATTGTTGTATTCTATTTGCTAGACTTCTGTTTAGGAGTTTTGCATCTGTATTCACCAGAGACATTGGTCTGTAGTTTTCTTTTTTTGTGTTGTCCTTACCAGGTTTTGGTATCAGGTTAACGTTGGCCTCATAAAATGAGTTAGGGAGTACTGTGTCTTCCTCAATTTTTTGGAAGAGTTTGAGCAGGATTGGTATTAGATCCTCTTTGAAGGTTTGGTAGAATTCACTAGTGAAGCCATCTTGTCCAGGACTTTTGCTTTTGGGAAGGTTTTGGATGACTGATTCAATTTCGTTACTGGTGATCGGTCTGTTTAGATTTTCCAGTTCTTCGTGGTTCAGCCTTGGAAGGCTATATGTTTTTAAGAACTTGTCCATTTCTTCTAGGTTATTGAATTTGGTGGCATATAGTCCTTCATAGTATTCTTGAATGATCCTTTGTATTTCTGTGGTGTGCGTGATAACTTCTCCTTTCTCATTTCTGATTTTGTTAATTAGTGTCTTCTGTCTTTTTATCTTAGTGAGTCTAGCCAAGGGTTTGTTGATTTTGTTAATCTTTACAAAGAACCAGCTCTTTGTCACATTAACTTTTTCTATTGTCTTTTTGTTCTCTATTTCCTTTAGTTCTGCTCTGATTTTTGTTATTTCCTTTCTTCTTCTGACCTTGGGTTTCACTTGTTCTTCTTTTTCTAGTTCTTTAAGGTGTAACATGAGGCTATTTATTTGGGATTTTTCTTATTTCTTGAGATAGGCCTGTACTGATATAAATTTCCCCCTTAAAACTGCTTTCGCGGCATCCCAAAAATTTTGGTAGGATGTATTTTCATTGTCATTTGTTTCTATGTATCTTTTGATCTCTCCTTTAATTTCTTCCTTGACCCAGTCGTTCTTTAAAAGTATGTTGTTTAATCTCCATGTATTTGTGTTTTTTCCTGCTTTCTTTTCACAGTTGATATCCAATTTCAAAGCCTTGTGATCAGAGAATATGCTCGGTATGATTTCAGTCTTCTTAAATTTGCTGAGGTTGATTTTATGTCCCAATATATGGTCTATCCTTGAGAATGTTCCATGTACACCCGAAAAGAATGTATAGTCTGATGTTTTAGGATGAAGTGCTCTATATAAGTCAATTATGTCCATTTCATCTAATGTGTCATTTAGGGCTGCTATTTCATTATTTATTTTCTGTTTGGATGATCTATCCATAGCTGTCAATGATGTATTTAAGTCCCCTAGTATAATTGTGTTTTGGTCAATTTCTCCCTTTAGTTCTGTTAGTAGTTGCTTGGTATATTTCGGTGGGCCCTGATTGGGGGCATAAATATTGATGACTGTTATGTCTTCTTGTTGTATAGTCCCCTTTACCATTATGAAATGTCCATCTTTGTCTCGTTATCTTTTTCATCCTGAATTCTGTTTCATCTGATATCATTATAGCTACACCTGATTTTCTCTGGGTACCATTTGCTTGGAGTGTCCATTTTCACCCTTTCACTTTGAGTCTGTGCTTGTCCTTGTAGCTGAGATGTGTCTCTTGGAGACAGCATATGATTGGGTTTAGTTTTTTGATCCAATCTGCTACTCTGTGACTTTTTATTAGTGAGTTCAGTCCATTTACATTTAAGGTGATTATTGATATGTGAGGATTTCCTGTCATTCTATCTTTAGTTTTCTAGTAAGGCGGTGTCTCCATTATTTCTTTGCCTTTTTGTTATTGTCTATTATTTCTGTGTGGTGGTATTCTATGATGTTTCCCTCTGTTTCTTCTTTTATTACAGTATATATTTCAGTTCTGGATTTTTTTTGAGTGGTTACCCTTAAGTTTTCGTAAAAGAAAGTTTGATATTTAGAGTATTCCATTTCCTTCAGCACGCTTACTTTCTTCATTCCCATATTCCGGTTCAGGGCTTTACTCTCCCCCTTTTTATGTTTTGGTTGCCACAAATTGTCCCTGTTGATGGTGCTCTAATAGCCTCCTTTAGTATTCTTGTTGTGCAGGTCGTTTATTAGAAAATTCCCTCAACTTCTTTATGTCTGGAAAGGTCTTTATTCCTCCTTCATATCTAAAGGATATCTTTGCTGGATATATTCTTGGCTCATAATTTCTCTCTTCCAAGAGTTTGAATATTTGGTTCCACTCCCTCCTGGCTTGTAGATTTTTTTCTGAAAAATCTGATGATAATCTAATGGGTTTTCCCTCATTGGTTACCGTCTTCTTTTCCCTGGCTGCCTTGAGGATTCTTTCTTTGTCGTTGATTTTAGACAGCTTCACTACAATGTGCCTTGGAGAAGGCCTGTTGGGATTGAGGTAATTAGGTGTTGTATTTGCTTCTTGGATTCGAAGATCCAGTTCTGTCCACAAGTTTGGGAAGTTCTCATCAACAATTTGTTTCAATATATTCTCTGTTCCCTTCTCTCTTTCTTTTCCTTCTGGTATGCCCATTATTCTTATATTGCTCTTTCTGATAGAGTCAGAAAGTTCTTGTAGAGTTCTTTCATTTCTTTTAAGTCTCAAGTCTCTTTCTTCTTCCATCTGTGTAATTTCCCAGTTTCTATCTTTGATGTCACTGATTCTTTCCTCCATCTGGTCAACTCTACTACCTAAGCTGGTTATTTCATTCTTAATTTCTTTTATTGAGTTGTTAGTCTCCAGAAATTCTATTTGGTTCTTTTTGAAAATTTCAATCTCTTTCGTAAAATGCTCATGTTGTTCTTTGATTGTGTTTCTGAGTTTAGTAAACTGCCTTTCTGTGTTTTCTTGCATCTCGTTGAGTTTTTTTCAGAACTGCAATCTTGAATTCTCTGTCATTTAAGTCACATATTTCCATATCTTTAAGTTCCTTTTCTGGAGACTTTTCACTTTCTTTCTGAGCTGTCTTGTAGCCTTGGTTATTCATGGCAATTATTGATTTATTATTTCTCTTATTAGACATCTACAGGAGTGACTTCTGCAACAAGTTGATAGGAAGAGGTCTTTCTTTTGTTTTCCAGTACATGTTGGTAGAATGGTTTATTTTCTCTCCGATTGCAACCTTTTTTCTCTCTCTCATACGGTAGTGTTATGTTTTCTCTGCGCTATTCCAGCTTCTCACACAATGGGGGGATTCCCTGGGAGACGGGCTTCTCCTCTGTTAATAGTTCGCCTGGGTCACAGGGTGCAGTGTCCCTGTGGGTATGTGGAGAGCTTTTGAAGTTCCAAAGCTCTTCCTGCACCAGATTCAGAGCCCGTATGTTTCAGCAGTTCTGTTTATTCTTGCAGGGATCCACCCAGATAGGTGGGGCCAGGGGTGGGGTGAGTTATGAGAGGTGGCCCAGAGCAATGGCGGCGACCACCACCACGGCCAGTCCCGCTTCCACAGCTCCCTCCCCTTTGAGGGAACTAGTTGGGCTGCGAATCTGTGTCTGCAGTCCACAATTCTCAGAGCAGCAAATATTGTGTTCTTTTGATCTGACACTGCTACTGTTCCGCTTCTAGCACCGGGCAGGTGGGGGCGGGGCGAGCTCTGGGAGGTTAGGGAGGGGGCGGCTAGTCTCCGTGCCTAAGGCTTCCGTTCTCTGCTTGGCACTGAGGGCTTAAAGCACTGTTTTCAGCCTTCTTCCCTCAGTCTTTTCTCCGAGGTCTCTGCCATGAGCTTTGGGTTCAGTCGTGTTATATGCTGCCCCCTCATCCCTGAGGGCCGTAAACGGAGCCCTAGTAGTCCGAGTTCTTCCCTCTCCCGCAGGTGCAGTAGTTCCGGGATGCAGAGAGCTCGGAGCACTGAGCTAGGTCTGCGTCCTGCGTCAGCGCAGCTCGTCTCCGCACTTCTCCCTTTCCTCCTCCCCCACTCGCCCGATTCTCTCACCTTTAGGTGAATTCAGTGGTGGCCCTGTTCTTCTTGCCTGTCTTCTGTGCAGGGAGTCCTTTGTGGAGTTATTGTTGTTCGATTAAATGTAGATTCCAGTGGACCTTTACAGAGGCTCACCTCACACCACCATTTTGATGACATCTGTTTTCTAATTATGTAATAAACAGCCACAATCAACAAGAAAAGTACCAAATAAAACAGGAAATTAACATGAACAAGCATTACACAAATAGTTAACATGAAGGTCCAGTGAGCATGTGAAAACATTTATCCTTAGTAATATGGGAAATGCAAATTCAAGCAGAGTAGTGGCTTGTCTGGGAAGACCACATAGGAAGCTAAGTTGAGCACACAGGTATTTAATAGTTACTCTTTATATCTATGTTATAAGTATTCTTTGTAATCATTTAATATTTAACATAAAAGCAGAACTATATGTATCAGTCATCATCAGTAGATGAATATATAACTCATGCAATCAATACAAAATACTGTTTTACAAATTCTAGCTTTATACTCATACTTGCAAAGGTTTGTGAGACTAAAACCTGTTCTTTCATTGTTACAAGTAAGTTTATCAAATGTTGTAGCAGTATTAAAGACGTATTAGCTTCTCAATGAAACTTTTTTCCTTTGTGTAATTAGAAAGAGCAATATCCATATCCATACATTATAGTTAAAGTGTTACATATCTCACACTTTGGGAAACATTAGCTTATAGCATTAGCTTTTTATTTCTCGTCTGGTACTTCTATTTAAGATAACAGATTTATTAATGTCCTGCTATGTACAGTACATTAGGCTATCAGATTTTTAAAGAGGATGGGCATAGATATTTGAATATATGTTTTTCTCCCAAGTGTAGCCCCCTGAAGACTTACTGTTTACTAGGGAAAATTTAATATATAACAGTAAATAGATATAAAGCAGAATGGGATATGTACCATAATAGATGTACCAGTGAAGTACTAAAGTGGTTCAGGAGAAATAGCGAATGAATGGGCAGGAGTTAGCTGTGCCCAGAGAAAACAAATAAGAAAGAATTTCCAAAGCAAAAGACCTGAGACAGGAATATGCCTGACAGGCTTAAGGGCTGGGCCAGCAAGGCTGGAGCGAAGCGAGTTGGAGAGAGAGAAGGAGGCAGGGCTTTGCAGTGGTGTCCTCCATGTTTCCAAGAGTTCCTGACACATTATATAGGTTCTTAGTACATATTTATAAATAATTGAAACCTGGTGATTAAAACAAATGGGAAAAGAAACAAAGAAAACATTTCTCTGAGAACTAGTGATACAGTGCCTTAGAATTGCACATAAATGAAACAGAAGATTCCTGGTAAGTATGTAATATGTTACTGCAATTAACATCATAAAGAGATTGAGTGACAGGTGAAATCCCATAAAAATTCCCACATCAAGACGAAAAACACGTTGATTGAATTAAACATTGTATTACATAAGCAAGCCTTCAAATGAGTCTGAAGTGTTTTTGTTATGCAGAGACTGCCACTATGGGTTGGGGGAGTTTAAGTAGAAAACGTTGTACTTGGCCGAAAAAAAAAAAAAATTCAAATTAATAATAGTTGACAGAACCATCTGTGTGGTGTTAACTAGTCCTTCCTAAGCTTCAGGTTCTTCATGGCTAGAATGAGCATAATCCATACACCACCTACTCTTTAGGGTTATTGTGAATAGCAAATGATATGTGTGTATGTGAGAGTTTCTTGGTAAACATGAAGCACCCTACAAATGTTGTATATGGTACATCATTTATATGATATCTGTGTATAAGTCTATACATATCCCTATGGACACTAAGTATATAATAATGTTTCTCAATTTATTCTAGAATTTTACCTAATTCTAGAATTATGGATTATTCAGTGAAAATGCATTTAAATAAGTCATTAAACTTCCACAAAGTTGATGAAATAGAAAAGTGTAGTCAAATTTTGAAACAAACTTAGAAACAATGAAAATCAAGGAACAAAGAGAGTGTAAAAATACTACTTCATTTCCTTTGAGGTCAGAGATAATACAACGAACAATAAATATCAAAGGTAAGAAAACAAATAGATGAATACGTAGTTAGGAAAACTAATTATAGAGAGGGAATGGAAAATATTCACTAGTATTATTTGGATTAAAACGTGTCAAGGAAAGCAGGGGAGCAAAAAGAAAAAATCTTGGGGAAATAATATTTTAAGAAAATTAAAAATTGTAAATGAAAGTCTCACTAAGTGCATAAAAAATGACATTTTTTTCTCCTAAGCTCAGAAAGCAAGTGAATAGTTCTAGAGGCAATTAATTTTAAAGGGCTATTATTTGTTTGCCTAAAATCCATTGTCCATGTTCTTTGTGGATCAAATATATACTGTTCTGGAGAAAGAAAGTAGTTAAAGAAAATTTTTTTTTTTTTGGACAAGATTTGTAATTTAGATGCAAATCCAAATTCTTGATTTATATTTAGAATAGAATACTATATATTAAAAATGACTGAGTAAGTGATTACTTAAAAGCAGAGATATGCTCGTACCATAATTTAGAAATCAATGTGGCACTGATAAACCTAAGTTGACAAAGTCTGATGTTAACAAACTCATCTTAAGATAAATCTAAGGATTATCTGGGGTATTTTATATTTGTAATTTTGGCTTACAGTAAGGAAACAAAAATAAGCAGTAATAAAAGCTGTTGATAAAGAAATGTTCAGAAATACAATTATGAATAGTGACCACATGTTTAATAAAGATCATTCTTTAAAAAAAAAAAAAAAGTAAGAGAAGGAACAGAAGAAAGAAAAGAGGGGAGGGTAAATGGAAGGGAGGATAGGAGTGAGGACTAACTGACCAAATAAGATAGCTGAAAAACTGGCAGGAAGCCCTCTAAGTTTAATGTCTATATCTATTAAGATTGGAAAATTGAAATCATTTTGATGGAAGACAGATCCTTTTAGCACCATAATTGGGTCTGGATTGATATCATTTTGTTATGCCAAATTTAAATCATTCCAAAACAGACATTCCAAAAACAGCCGTGTTACACTGTTTAGATTCATTTACATCTATTCCATTCATTCATTCATTTTTCCATTCATTTAACAATTATTGAGTTTCAAACCTGTGACAAGCATTGTGCGTAGGTGCTGGGCACACAGTGGCAAACACATAGATATTATTTCATATTTCACTTGGCAAAGAATTAAACTTCCAAAAATGAAATATACCCTCAACTATCAAATCACGTACATATTAAGATGGTGAGGAGTTAGCAAGAATAGAAATGGGACTATCTCAGATGTCAAAGCTGTTCATCAATGAAATTCCAAAATAGCTTTTAAAAGAATGACTGGTTTATTACCTGGCCATTTAAAGAACATTTAAAAAAAATATTACAGTGCTTCCCTTGAACAGATTCTATTAAAAAAAGAAAGTCGAATTTGCTACTGTCATCCTTTTTTTAGCACCTTCCCCCTCATATCCTATACAGTGGAACAGTGCCCTCAAGAAGCAGGAGCCCTGTTGGGAAAGGGCCTCTTATTTTCTCAGTTATGTTCTTGGACATATTTTATATGGGAAATAACTAGCTTTTAAAGACATATTATCAATATTGACTCTGCAGACCTTTTTCAGGTTTATATTTTAATCTTTCTGGGATAATCTGAATGGGTACTAGAAGGTCTTACCCAGTGGTGTGAGGTAGAACGTAGGCATTTTTGGTGGCAGCAGTCTTATTCCCTCCAGTACATTTCTCTGAAAACACTTACTATTGGGTATACTTATAAAAACCCCAAATCAGTTCATTTCTGTTCATACACTCCTTCACAAATGCTCCCTGTCAGGCAGTGTGCTGGGTACTGAAGCTGATGAGAGAAAGAAAACATTGTTTCTTAAGTGGCAGGAAACCTTGGAATGGAATGTGAATAGATGCTTTGAATATCATGTAGTGAATTCTATGCTGAAAGTATACATGGAGAAGCGAGAAACCCCAAAGAAAGCTGCAGTTTGTAGGGAGAACTAGAAATGGAAAGGTGGCACTTAGGTAATCCTCAGGATAAGTTTGGAGCGCAATGGAGAGCTAGCCTGGCCGTCATTAGCAATTCCTTTTTGTAAAGGTGCCATACCACCATGTGAATGTGGGCAAATTCTTGTGGAGGCCTGGAGTTCTGGGCTTGCTAGAACTTTCTGTGAGTCACAGGCAAGAACACTTTATCTCTCTTGACTTCACCTTCCTTGTCTAGGATGAGGAAACTGAAACAAATGAACTCACTTATTCCTTTCAATTCTAAAAATCCGCAATGCTGTATATAAGCTTGTACTAGAAACTTAAAAATATATATATAAAGAATATGGGGGTATTCTGTTCTTTTTTGAAGATATTTTTGGAATGAGGAATGAGGAAGAATTTTAAAAATTTAAATAATTTCAGTTAAGTCAAGGGCTGAAAAGAACCCACCCTACCACTTGTATACATTTATATGTTATATATTGTAACTGCACTGTGTGAGTCAAGGAAACACACCTCTATCCTAATAAAACTTAGTGCTGAAGAGTACAACAACATGAATAATAAAGTAAACACCCACCGGGTTGTGTGGGTGTAATTGCTCACAAGCATTATGGAGCAGGTGGGATTTAGAAGCAATGTGAAGAAAAGTGTGGTCTGAAGCGCATCAGTAGAAAAGCTATTCAAGTGGAAGGGATGGATGAAAGAAGGCAGAACCCGAAATGAAAATAGGGAGAAAGAAAGAGGGAGCAAAGAACTGTTGAGAGTAGGAGGACATGAGGTAAGGTATCTCAGTGGAGATAGGAGTTGTAATGGACAAGGTAATTTGGACACATACATGGTAACTGGAACTGCCCAAATTAGAAGAGAGTGCATTCTCTAGATCAGACACGAAACTGCCAGAACACAAAGTGTTCTTTTGACTAAAGCTAGAAAGATAGGTTAGGACTATAAACAAAGGAGAGTAAATGGACTGTGCCACAGGAGCCTTTATCTAAAGAGAAGTGGGAGGAAGCAAACAATTTTTATTTTACAATGAACAGATATGAACCACTCATATATTAATTTATTGTGTGTAAATATGTTATAAATTACAATAATGCAGGACGGATAAGATAAAACACTCTGCCTACCCTTAAAGAGCTTACAGTCCTTTAGGAGATAAATCAATGTTATTGAAATACTTCTGATACAACATGTAATAAATTATAAGAGAATCAAAAGGAAACTTTTATAACTTAGTATTAGATAAGACTCCTCTCTATATTATTCTTTAGATATTTATGACAAGTCTCTAGTAAATGGCACCAGTACTCATAACGAGTTAACAAACCTGTCTACACTCTCAACTTGCTTTTAGGGCAGAAATCATATACTTAAGAAAATATTTCTTAATGGATTTTAAAATATTTTTTTTGTCCCTCACAGAACTTTCTCCAGGTTTATGGTGGGGTTATAAATCGTATTACCACTTTCCAGGATTGGATCTCCGTGGGCCTATGATGCAATTTAATGGTGTTGCCCCCACTATTTAATGCTCCTATTCCATCTCTCCAATTATGTGGCCCCACTATCTACCAGCCACAGCTCCTCATTTTGCCAATGGGGAGACAGAAAGGAGGTTTGAAGTTTTTAAGGTGAAAATCAGTATGTGGTTGGAGTAATTGATGAAGAAAATAGACCTTAATTTGATGTAAGGCAAAAATTTTGAATTTTTCCTTTTCTCCTTAGATTTATGTTCATAAAAAAACTCATTATTTAAACTCCTATTCCCCCACTCCCAATTTCGTAGCTTTGTTGATTGATATGAATGTTTATGGGACAGTCAATGTAGGAAGTTAACTGGAACCTACTATGAATCATAAATTCCTTCAAACTAGGAACTAACAAAATATTATAGCCAGGGTAACTAGAAACAAATCCCCAGTCTTAACTCAAAAAGAATTAGCACGTGCTCTGTTTTGCCTTTACGTTTGTGTTATTCAGCCTCTTCCAATTCACTAATTTCTGGTGCTGTGCAAGGTTTGCAGGCAAAAATGGACAAACCTCAGGTAGTACCTTAGGGATGAAGGTGATGGATGTGGGATGCCTCGTTAGCTTGTCCTTTTGGATAGTCAGTTAATAAGATGTATTGCCTACCCTTTATAGACAACACTACAGGAGACTGATTCAGGTAGATTTGCTATGGCATCGAAATAAACAGCAACTGAAACTGTAATGTTAAATGAGATCCCCCAGATGAAGATATTAATATCTTACCTGGAGGGTCTCAGTGGCCTGTGTAGTGGGAGAGATAAGCCAGGTTTCTTGGAAGAGACTCCAATATCTGCATCAGGAGAAATCAGAAGAGTGGAGATGAGTAGGTCAGCTTAAGAAAGCATCTCTCTATGGGAAACTTGGGCTCAAATTCAGTCTTTAATATTAGACATGAAGTTCAAGTATACAGAAAGGCAAATTTTGAGGGAAATTTGTTAGACAATTTCAGACTCTAAAAACTAAAATGATTCTTTATGAATTTCAAGGTAATAAAGTCCTTCCATGAAATTTATTTCAATAATTCATAGAATTACTCCACTTTTAACACTGGGTTTCGTTTTTTAATGAATATTAGTCAGACTTTTTTGCACACTCCATTACTTACTGGTTTTTGACTATTGATGAAACTTTTGAAAATAAACAAATGCTATTATTTCATCTAATACACAAAGAGAACCCAAGAAACACTGGGGAAAAAAAGATTTGACTTTTTTACCCTTTAATTTAAAAGTTTACAGTAGCTTAAATTTATGTCTTCCTGGAGTTTGGGATTTTATTTTTAAAAACAAATGTGATTACGTAATTTTTCTTCTTATACCATATGAGCCTGGGCAGAATTTGTCTAAAATTTAAAGAAAAAAATTGCAACTTTGTCATTTAAGATAAAAATCTTTTTCCAGATTTTCTGACTAGGTTTTTGTCTCTCTTTTTTCTGTCCCATCACTTGACCACAACAATCTTCTTTAGCCCTGATTCTGTTCTTAATTGCCTTCTTCATTCCACCAAATACCCCACCAGAATGTGAGCACCTGGCTTAGCATGTAGCAAGGTACTTTATAACTCAGTTTGAACTCAGGGAAATTATTCCCATTTTTAGACCTCAGATCATCTTTTCTCTCCCGGGGAGTTTTTCCTTACTTTTCTTGGCCATATTAATCTGTCCCTATCTGATATGTTTTACGTGACTTCTCTTTGCCATCTGTTGATTGGTACTTGGTCCTGAACTGCTCTGCCATGTTATTTAGGCAAAATGCTTACAACACTTTAATGACTGTGAGTTCTTTCCACAATTATATTGTAACTCCTTGAGTTTAGGAGTCATATTTAATATCTCTTGGTTACTGAGCTTTTAGCTCATGCCAGACATTGTGGAAAGTGCTATATAGTCTTTGGAAATAAACAGTAAGACAACAGTGTTCTCTTTTTAACCACCATGAGAACGCAAAATAGAAAATTGATACTGGTGTTTTTCAGTGAATTCCTTGAGTGAGCCTTTCATCATTAGTAGCTTTCATTTCATTTCACCCATTTCCCCCACCTCTCTGTTCAGTGATTTATTTTCACACAAATTCAGAATGACTTGGAAAATGACCAAACTAAATTAGTAAAATGTCTGAAATACTGAGTATTTGTGGAAAGCTGTAGGTTTATTATTTTCACTCACATATAATATTCATTTGCTTGCCAACAAAATACTGCCGAGTAAAGGTACTACTGATCTTAAATATATGTTTCATTTGTAATTAATATATTCATTCTTGGAATGGTGATGTATATTGCTATAGCCCTTAAAAACAGCTTGTTTTTCCCCCCTAGCTAGGTTGAACCATTTTACATGCTCTACCTTCCTTCCCAACCCCTGTCACCGACCTGTGATAATCTTTACACTATTATTTTTTACAGCTTTATTTATTAAACATTGTTTACCCTTTATTATCATAAAATCTAAATTAGTGGATTCTAGTTTAAAGAAATTTTAATATGGTTTTAAAGTCCACATAAAAGAGTGACAACTAATTTTTGACAAGCAACTATGCTGTGCCAGACAGTTTATATACTATTCCATTCCATGCCCATAATAACCTATCAAGTAAAGAGTAGTAAAGGTAGTTGCTGTTTAATACAGGCATGCTACATGCAGGCATGATACTAAGCACTTTTATATAGTTCTTACTTGCTTCTGACATCAACTCTAAGATGTAAGCTTTGTTATTTTTAATTTGCAGGGAAGGAAACTAAGATTCAGGGTCATTAAATGATTTGTCACCCAGCTAAATGATGAAGCCACTAAATAGCAACTGATTGTAGAAAGAGGATCCTAAAGTTGCTTTCCTACTAAGACTGCTGTGTATATTTGGAATGGATATTTTATAGCATTATCCTACAATATGCTACCTAATTTTAGGGGGTCCTGACCAAGTCTGGGACTGACTCTTCCACAATAGCCTCTGTCTAAGTTTGGGATTGGTGAATTGGTGTGTGCGTGTGTGTGTGTGTGTACATGCCGTGCTACGGGTTATGGAACAGCCTGGAAAAATGGCTCTGTACCTTCATGCTTTGATGCTCCAAATACACAGCAATGATAGATAAAATATAAAGGTAGAAAACCAAATGGACTTATTCAAGTTCAAAACAATTCTCTGTCTTTGAGATCCAGAAACCAAATTTAAAAACTAAGTGGTTATCAGAACTGAAGCCAAGGGTCTGCTGGACGCCTTTCTAGAAGTAAGAAGCGGTAATTAGGGTTTAATCTCTCCAGGACAGAGTCAGATCTGCTACTTAAAGTGGGGCCTGGAGAGGAACTTCATTGCTCCCAACAGGGGACTGGAGAGAAAAAATTCTGTTGTTGATCAATACCTGGGACTAGGAATTTTCAGCTGGAGAGTTAGAAGTGTAGGAAGAGAGATACAGTTTTGGGACTTAAAACTAAATTTGCCATATGCTGGCTCTGTGATTCAACTCACAATATCTCCTGTATGCCTGCAGCACAGCAGACACACAGGAAATGCCCCTGTGAGACTTAGCCTGGCCTAGTAGCCTGGTCTGGCCTATTAGAAGCAACAGCAAAACTACTGGAAAGGGAGGAATGAGCCCATAGAAAAAAACCTTTTACTACGAATGGGCTTCAAACCAAGATTCCAAAATATGTGCATGAATCTAATGCTAATCAAACAGCAAACACACGCACAAAACCGAACTGGTATGAGACCAAGATTTCACTCCAGAAATTATTTATATGGAACAATCTGACAAAGACTTTGAAATGTGTGTTTAGAAGTTCAGAAAGACAAAGGCATGATTTCCACTAAAACGTGACAAATTTCGATGTAAATCCAAACAGAAAACAAACAACAGCACTTGTATGTTTAAAATTAGAAATGAAAACTAGTCATTGAAATAAAAGCTTTGGTAGGTAGGATAAACTCTAGACTGGAAACCAGTGAAGAGAAAATCAATGGTTTATAAGAGTACAGAGAAAACCACCTAGATCAGAATATAAAGGACAAATTGATTTTTTTTTTTAAATGCATGAAAAAGCAGTTAAGATACATGGAGGATAGACTGAAAGACTCCAATCAATGCTGATTAGGTGTTCCAGTAGAAGTGAATGCAGTGTGAAAGATACGTAAAAACTGAAGAAATGATCGCTGAAAATTTTCAGGCGAGACATACATGAGCTTTCAGATTGAAACTGTTCTTTCAGTATCGAGAAGTTCATCTTTCAGTATGAACTTAAAACTATGGTTAAAACATGGCAATAAAACTGCGCGACACTGAGCGCAAAGAGAAAATCTTTCAGTAGACTAGGTGATTTCGGGGGAGCCAGTTCTACCCTGTGGATATGGCTCAAGGGTCTGGGACTGGGAGCCTAAGATGAAGGTGGCTAGAAACAGTTCCTTCACTGGCAGAAGCTATTCTCATACCATTTGTAGCATTCTCAAAGACCAAAGCGCCATGCAGTTCTATGGAGAACCTCCTTTCAAAATGTACCTAAACTACAGTTGTAAATTTACCTGCCAGTGATCAGAATATAAACCGTATTAAAACCCAGTGGGTGGGAGGCAGGGTAGAATGCTGACCTTGGTTTGGTATTCCCAACCTGCATGACTTGGGACAAATCAATTAATCTATAAATGAGGATAATAATCCCTCCTTTATCTACTCTCAGTTTTGTTTCAAGTGAGTTTAATGCATATGAGTTGTATATAGGCTGTAAAGCCTGATAGAATTATTAGTAATCATTATTACATTATTATAGAAATGGGTGGAAGCTATGGTTCCTGGCCTTTTAGAGTTTATACATTTGTTTTGTATCATACAAAAAAATCCTCATAAAAAAACACAAAAATGTTTGCAAAGCAACTTGTAACGACTAAGCACAAATTATTCTGGGTGCACACTGAGTGTAGTGGTATAAAATGAACACAGGGGATGGAATTATCAGGTTAGGCTTAGTGTTTTTTAAAACAAACAAACAAACAAACTATGGTGGTATGAATCATCGCATCCATTTAGTCTTTTTTTTTTTTTATTGGGGAATATTGGGGAACAGTGTGTATATCCAGGGCCCACCAAGTCCAAGTCGTCCTTCAATCTAGTTGTGGAGGGCACAGTCCACCAACCCGTGTGGGAATCGAACCGGCAACCCTGTTAAGAACTCGCGCTCTAACCAACTGAGCCATCCACCCGCCTCCGTATGCATTTAGTCTTACTTTTTGTTATGAAAATGATCAAGTGTATACTTAGATTTAATAGTTGTTAACATTTAGCCATATTTACTTTATTTATGATTTTTTTTGCTGGATCTCTTGAAAGGAAATTACAGACATCATGCCATTTCACCCCTATATACTCAGTTTGCATCTCCTAACCAAAAGGACATTTACCCACATAACTACAATACCATTACCAAATCTAACAAAGATAACAGTAATTCCCCCAAATCACCTAATAACCAGATGATATTCATATTTCCCCAATATCCTCAAAAAACTTTTTATAGCTATTTTTCACCCAAATCAAGATCACACATTGCATTCACACACACCTTTACTAGTTAAGTGTTTTTAGTCTCTTTCTTCTGAGAACAATCTTTCCACTATATTTTCCCCCCATGACATTGACTTTTTGAAAATAATAGGCCAACAACATTCTTGACATGCGTGGAAGAATATTCTGGATTTGTGTAATTGCTTTTTCTCAAAGTAATAGTTGTTTCTATTTCTACATTTTCTGAAAACTAGACTGTTCAGTCTATAGCAGGGGTGTCCAAACTGCGGCCCACGGGCCAACTGCGGCCTGCAATTCATTGTTAATTGGCCTGCAGCAAATTCCAAAAATATATTTAGTTTACTTAAATAAACCAGGTGAGGCAATATGTACTTCACCTCAAGTGAGTGGCCCGGCTGTTTGTATTTTACCGCATATGGCCCTTGATAAAAAAACGTTGAAAAAAGTTTGGACACCCCTGGTTTAGAGACTTGATTAGTTTCAGGTATACATTTTAGATATGAGTACTTCATATTGCATCACCTTGGGAAATGCATAATGTCAGGTTGTCCCATTATTAGTAAAAGTAAGCTAAATAGTCTGGTTACAGAGATTACCACCAGATAAATCCACTGTAAAGATACATCTGTCTCTTTTATTAAAGGATGAAAATTGAGTATCTTAGAACAACCTTTCTCCTAATAGTTTTAGCATCCGTTAATTATTATCCTGGATTATTTTATTTGGCATTGAAAATCGTGAATTTTAATTCTGTCACCCCCTTCTTTCAATCTTCAATGGAGAAGAGCTTTCCCTCATCAAATAGGCATGAACTACACACTTTCCCCTAAGAAATTCTTGGTGCTTTTGTGTCTTTAATTACCAATTTTCAGAACAAGAAATTCATGTAATAAATAGTCACTTCCAATGATGGCAACAGAGATATTTTTCTGTTTCTGTTTTTGAGGATTACTATGGGCTCATTGATTTCTTTTTTTTATACTTAGTGTTTTGTTTTTTTTTTAAAAATCAAAGCAATTTACGACTACAATGTATAATTTTTTTTTTAATTTGGTGAGGCTAAATGTGAAGCCTAAGTCCTAATGGACTATAGATTGAATGGAGTGGAGGTGGGGGTTAATCAGAATAATGTTTTCTTTAAAGTACACGTTATTAAAGATCATAATCATTTTTTTAATTTATGAGATGCACTTTCCTGAAAGTCTCTGAGTTCCTTAACCAGAGTATAACTGAAAACAAGAATGTCAAAAAGGCACATTTAAATTGTTCTCAAAATCAATCAAAAATAATGAGGTGCTGGGAAAAAGTTGTATCCTTGATAATTACATCTATCAGTATCAGAAAACAAAAGAGAACAATCAGGAAATGACAACCCCACTCCCAAGTAGCACATTAAAAAAGGCTAATGAAAAAAGTCTCTTTTAAAAATTGGACTAAATTAGCATTTCAAATCAATTGACAACTTAAGCTTGATAAAGGCCAATCTGGGGCCCAAACAATGGAAGTTCTGTTTCTACTTTTATCTGCTTTTAAAAGAAATGATCTCACGACTTTTTTGATTGTTGTTGTCTTCTATATAAATGGAAGTAATTGTCCTAAGGGAGGCGACAGTCCTGCGTACTCTGCAAGGGTCAGGGCACCCCTGAAGTACTGTGCTTAATTTGGGGTCCTATTTGTTAAAAGGTTGACCTAGAAGGAACTAAATAGAATGGTGAAAGTTGTTCAAAGCATTTCTTACACCATACCTCTATTTTCAGTCTGAAAAGGGGTTAATGTCACTGTCGTGTTAGACAAGGGATTCAACCTCCTCTTTATAGCTCCAGAGTGTTGAGTTGGGACCAGTGGGTAAAATTAGCAGAAAAGCGGATTTGAGCCTAGAATTACCGTGTTTCCCCGAAAATAAGACCTAGCCAGATCATCAGCTCTAATGCGTCTTATAGTAAAATTAGACCCGGGTCTTATATTAATTTTTGCTCCAAAAGATTCATTAGAGCCGATGGTCCGGCTAGGTCTTATTTTCGGGGAAACATGGTAGGAAGAATTCCTTCATAAACTCCGCTGTACAGAGCTGGAATGGATTTGTCTCCAAGGGAATGAACTCCCCAAGGCCAATTCTGTTCAGAGGTTATAATCACTTAAAGAAGGTATACAGGTGGGCAGGAGTCATTTCAAATATTTTGCTAAGAGTCTATAATTATAATAAGGGTTTCTTTAAAGGTCATTTAAACTTACTTTTTAAAAAACTGTTGAGGGTAAAATTGAATTTTCTACCATGGCTTTAAAAAGAAAACCTCAACACAGTCCAATCTGCATATCATTGCTTTGTATTTGGGAAATCTGAGATGTGTGAGAAGGTGAAGTTTAAGCTACAGCATTTTAAAATCTGGTACATTGTTTTTGGTCACTTAAATTCTTAATTCAACTAGCCCCAAATTTAGGAGCTTCTAGATAAGAATGTGACTTTGTTAAAAAGAATGGAAATACTATCTTAAAGGTAGTATTTGAATTATCAGTAGTGACAAAAGCGTTTTCTTTCAATGATGAAAGAACACATATACATAGATCTTCAAATGTGTGAGTTCATTTTGAAGGTAGTAGTAAGTGCTGGTATTTTATTATTGTGGCTTGTCAAGTGATTTTATTCTTTATTATTAGACCAAGGGGGGAAAAAAAACCCTAGTATATTCCGCCAACATATTCATCAGTCATCATTTTTGGAGACAGTTTTCGACATATTGTATGTTTTACTGTGCTAACAAGAGAAAAGACTAGCCATTAAGTTTATGTTTCTTTGTTTTTCAGCAAGGTCACATATCAGGAATAATGCTAGAAGTATGCTAATAAACAATATATAATGTAGGTCATCTGGGAGTAAGAAATATTTTCTAACTAGTTCTAAAGGGAAATATTGTTAAAAAAAAAAGGATAGATGTTATTTACGCAACACATGTTGCTCTATGTGTTACCATCAAAAGCATCTTGCGAACAGCTTAGCGCAGTAAATCTTCCTTGGTGATTGTCAGGGTTTTTCAAGTCCGTGTTAGATTTAGATTCAGCACATTCAATTCACAATATGCCTAATGTACAAAGCCTGTTAGATTATTTAGAAAGCTTCCATTAGAAGTATTCCTACACTTCTGTGCTTTACAAAGAACATCATCCTCTGCTGCAGAAGCAAATACTATGTTAACTGCAATAATTAAGAACATTTTGCATTAATGTCATTTATAATTTTAATCACTAATGAAATGACACTACATTTTTGTAGTTAATTTTGATTTTGTTGAGTTCTTTAAAATTAATTGCAATTTACAGGCTGATATTTCCTATTGCTACCATTAGTAAAACAATTTTATATGACTGCAGATGAAATGATAGTTCTGTAAGAATATCTTTAAAAATGTCATTGATACGGTTTTACAAATGTTATTTTCTCACTGTTGGGAGATTTTCAAAATGGCTTTATTTTATAATAGTTTATTTTGTTTTCCAAGATGGTTTTTAATTGTAAATATCAAGTTTCATCATAAAGGAATTTTTTATATAACTGTGTTCTGGAAAACATAACCAATACTTTATTTATTGAGTGCATCTAATATGTACTGAGCCATATGGGGGACACAATAATAAAGATGTGAAATCATAAAGACTGCTTTATTTTAGAGCTTAGCATTTAGAATCAAGAGAGCTTATTTCTCTTCCCAGCTGTAGGGCACTGTGACATCAGGAAAACCTTTCTACTTCCCTGGGCCTCAGTTTCTTTATTTATGATACAAGAGTTATAATAAATCCTGCTTTATCCACTTCACAGGATTGTTGTGTAAAATGATAAAATGGTGTTAGAATGTTCAGTGTGATATGAAATAATATGATTTGTTTATAGAAGAAAATATGTATTTAAATGCTAGTACGTAGCAATTTCTGAAACTTGATCTAGATTTCAGACTTCAGATAAAAATTATAATCTCTCCATCTCTTAGCTAGATTCCGTGAATCTTAATTTATTGGCCATTTTACTTAGGGATATCTAGAAGCAACACCACAGTTATTTTAGGCGGAATGAATACCTGACCTTCAAAAACATAAGTTTCTGAAACTGAGTCTTGTGTCACAGGTTATCTTTTATTTTTTTAATACTAACTTCTGTTTTTCAGTTTAGGAATCTTTACAAATATATTATGCCGTAATTATGTGCCTTTATTTCTTCCAAGTGTTTGCAACTTACAGTGTTGGGATCAAGCCGCAAAGTCTTAGTAAGGAACTCATGGAATTTTGCCCAAGCAGCCCCACAGTAGCTTAGTTAGCAACATATGTAAGACCAGCATCTCAAAAAAAAAAAAAAAAAAGCTATCAGTGGGTTTTTGTTTTGTTTTATTTTTTTAAAAGAAAACAATAAAGAGTGCCTGTGTCTAAGTAATTCTGTTTATACTTGTTTTCTCAGAAGAAGACCTATCAGTGCATCAAGTGTCAGATGGTTTTCTACAATGAATGGGATATTCAGGTTCATGTTGCAAATCACATGATTGGTGAGTGACATTCTAAACCTTATTATAGATAGATTTTTCTCCTACTTGTGTGCATCAATGCCTATATAATTAAACAGAGTTAAAGATGAATTAATTGTTCAACCATCAATGTTTTACCTAAGCATGATTGATTTTTTTATTACTATTATTAGGCCTGATACGGCATTAGCACATTTTGTTTCCTGCAAGGGCTAGTTTAGACTTCTGCAGAGGATTATATATCTACTGCCAGTCAAAACACAGGTGATTAACAAATTAAACTTAATCATTTTTGCATTATTGAAAACTAACAGGAATGGTTAATGAACTGGATGTTAGCTTTCCATAGAGTTTTAGACAGGTTTTAATTTCAAAAGTTATTATGGTAATGGCACTGCTGTGTGTTGCTTAAGCATCTTTGTATCAAAATCTAAAGTGGTGAGTTTTTGTGATAGGGAAACATAAATAATTTAAATTGCCATAAACTAGTTTTTTATGGATGGTTTCAACAGCCTGGAAATAATCATGATTAAAAAGATCATGTAAAGAATTTACTAATCATTTTTTATTTCCCACCAAATTTTACATAGATCTTTATAAAAACGGTTTGGGTAAAGATCTCTGAAGTCACTCTAGGCCAGTGTTTTCAGGGATTTTGCGTTTATCACATGGACTAGAGCTAAAAGGACTATTTTTTCACTTATTCAAATGTCCCATTATCCCTTAATTCCTTTGGGGTTACCTCCTATGTCTTTTAATTTGATAAGCACTTAGTAATAACACTAAGAGTTGTACCAGCCAATTAAACTTTATCAAGCAGATCTTTTTCTACTAGTAAAATGACAATTGCTATTACTTTATACTATTTTTTTCTTACTACTTTGTTTTTATACTATGAGAATTTTTTCATTTCATGCTCATTTTGTGGTATTTTATAATACCATAAATAATTGTGATATAATACTTTAAAAAAGTCTAATTAGCTTCATGCTCTTCTATTATCAAACTCTAAGACAGGAAAGACAATTCAACATTTTAGATTCTGAAAATATTTTCCAGGGGTAAACAAGTTTTATTATACACTAATCAGAAGCATTCTAGGAATGTTTAGTGGAAGGGTTGCTCAAACTATCATTACTGATCACTAAAATCAACCATAACAAAACTTCTAAGGCTCTCGTAGATATTAATAAGATAAATTCAAAAATATGTTGGAAATTGATTAATAGTTTTTCCATAGGATTTGCTGTATAGTTTTGAAATGATGGGTCTTTAGACGGATTATTGCTTATGAAAGACTAAGTGCTTAATTGTGCAAAGTGGAACATATACATAACAGCTAAAATATTGATCACTTTATCTCTATATTTTCCAGATTT
The DNA here is from genome assembly GCF_964194185.1 of Rhinolophus hipposideros. Taxonomy (NCBI): domain Eukaryota; kingdom Metazoa; phylum Chordata; class Mammalia; order Chiroptera; family Rhinolophidae; genus Rhinolophus; species Rhinolophus hipposideros. The sequence goes on from NC_138063.1 coordinate 39,239,480, forward strand.
AAGTACTAATATCATTAGTGATTTTCTTACGCAATACATAGCATATTCTTAAATGTTACAGAATAACATTGACAGCTTTACTGAGTGTTTATAAGATAATGGCAACCTTTATGAGAGATTCAAATAATGTATTTTCTTGCAATTAACTTCCATTTTGGATTCCAAAAAAATATTCTACATAAATTTTAAAAACTGCTTTTGGGGGCGTGGGGATAGGTTAGAAGAAAATGAATTCTTCTTGACAAATGATAAATGTTAATATTTTCCATCTTTATTTCTTGACTAGTTTATTGGTGCCAATCATTCATGACTCTGCTTCATGCCACAGTTTTACGTGGACTTCAGTGAAAACATTTCTTTGCAGTTTATGGAAAATTTAGTGAAACTTTGTGGGTCAGTCTTCTGATTAGCTTTTTTCTATCTAAAAAATAGATAGATTTGGTTCTGGATTTATAATTTATCCCAGGACCCAGATGAACTGATTGGACATATTTTTTGCCACAGTATTAATGTTCTTGTGCATATGTAGAATCTGATTTGAATGTTGGGCCTGAGAGGACTTTTTGATTTTCCAGTTTTAGTATCATTTGTCCATAACATTGGTTTGTCCTGGTCTTTCTTTTTCAATTGCTTTATACCTTTCCCTTTGTATTTCTCTTAAATCCTTGCATCATTAGTGATTTCCCAAGGCTTTCCCCCGTCTACCTACGGTGGATTAATATGACACTTACCTTCTCTTGGGATCTGAGCATTTAACAATTCACCTTCCATCAGAGAAGCAAATTCTACTCCTTTTCACAGAGGACCTAGTTATTTAATATTCATGCTATTTTTAATAATAAAATATGTAATTCTCTTGCACTTGAAGCCTAAACAAATGAATAGCATCTTTTTAATTGTGCTGTCTGCTGACCATGCATCCAAGTTTAAACTCCCTTCGTGTTGTTAATATCGAGAGAGAGAGAGAGAATGTGTAATGGGGAGGATGTCACAAAGGCTAAGATATCCTTTTTTTAAAATCCCAGTGTGATACTTAGTCTTTCAAATGAGGCAGGCAGCATTATTTTGTTGGCTAAAATACCTCCATTGAGGGTAGGTATTTTTAGGTTGTGGATCTGTGTATGTTTTTTGTCTAATCAAAAAATAATCTCAACTAGACTGTTAGCAGGAAAGAGGGATTAGAGGCTATCTGAAAAGCCTCTTACTCTGTTTGTAAGAGGGTATATAGTGTTTTCACAGATTTTGTTTTACATTTCAATCAGTCTGAAGAAGGATTCTGTCACCTGATGGAAAACAAAGTCTGCAGATTACCCAAAGAGGTGTAACTTTAAATTCCTTTTTTTAACGAAGTCATTTGCATTAGCTTCTATGTAGCACACATGTTTTAATGCGATTTCAGTATCAGGCAACCTCCGCGCTTCCTTCTGGATGTGCTGGTCTCAAGCTATTGGCCAGGGACATCTGTGAAAGGAAAACCATCAATGTTTCTACCAGGTACATATTGGAGACTCTCTGCTTAAGTGCTGTTTTGCAGCTAGGTGTGGACACATGGTCCGAGTTGCAGGAATAATTACTCAATAAAAATGCATTAGGGATTTGACTTATGTCTATTAAGGAAAAAAAGGAAACTTCACTCTCCACCACATTTTGACACAGTTTCAGTAAGAAATCAGACCAGTGACTATTTAGGGGTTTCTTTTCTTCTTTACACACACACAAAAAAGAGCTACAAAACATTTTAACAGCTTTCCTGGGGAAAAGACTTTCCTCTTTCAAAGTCTGCACAGATGAGAAAATTTTTCTTGTCTTCCTTTGTTCCTTTCACATAGTTTACCTTGGCTTTTGACCTGAGAATACAGAAAGAAGCCATTGTATATTATGTCCTTTAATTCATTATTCACTGTCTCTTTCTATCAGCATAGTAAATATTTATTGGTATTTTCCTCTTTGAGGTTTCCGTTATTATTGTTATTATTATTTGGTATGGATTAGTACAGACAGAGATGGAAAGCAGAGAATTTAAATGTGTTTAACCCAGCAAAGGGATTGCCTCATATAAAATTATGAGGCACAACAGCAGTAGAGTAAATTTGTAAGTGCTCAGAATAAAGGGCTGTTAGGCATGCGATAATATAAAGAGATGACATTGCCAAGAACTATTTATGAGGAGCTTAATTTTTTCACTCTGATAATTCTTGACCAATAATTACCAGTCTCTAATTATCTATTTTAGTTAGAAAGAAATTTCGATCACTACGGAGGTTGGCATTGCAACTAGCACATAAATCCCCAAAGAGATGAATGTGTTCCAAACAGCCACAAACAACTGTCTCATGAAACATAGTGAGCAAATTGCGAGCGGCTGGTGGTAGACAACCAGCAATACACACACCATCGAAGGCCAGTCAGCTTGACAAAGAAATGATCAAAGGGGAGAAATGCCATTATCCTTGGAACTGATTGCTGCAGTCATGGACTTTGGAGGACAAGTGGTCAGGATATAGCCATGGCCATTTTCAGCCCTCCCTTTCAAAGTTCTCAGCTGGAGAATTTGAATGGAATGGGTACTAGCCATTTACCTAAGAATAATTTTTAAAAACTGATGTAGAAATTATTAGTTAATGTGTTTTTTTTCTCATTTTTTTCATCTAACCAGAAAGACCCGTGTTGTAATGGCAAAATTGTATCTAAGGTGGTGTGAAAAAATAGGAAAATCCAGAAGAAATAGCCACTAATAAACATGTCCCAGATGGATCAAGGATGATGCTTAAAGAATTTGGAAGCAAATGTATTTATCTCTTAGAAAAGCAAAACTGGAATTTAGGACTATGAATGACAGCTAATATGAAAGAAAACACTGATGCAAAAATATTGACTGTTTTTACTCAAATCTCTAATACTCAGTGTTTTATCGATAGTTACAATTTTTAAGACCATGAAAAGATTGCAGATTCTTCTACAATGCACATGAGATCTATACCCTATGTGTTATGTTACATGTGATATATATTACTAATGTCATTACAAAAAGAATGCATAAATCAGTTTTGTACAGTGTGGTGAAATTTTAGTCTGCTTTTGTGGCATGTGACATTCATACATTCTGCAATTTGCTTGATGCCTAAGGTCACAAATGGCATTCTTTTCCTTCCATTTCTTTAGTGGATGGTGTGCTACGTGACTAATCTTCATTATAGTTTTGTGACATTCAGTATCACCTCTGAAACATTTCAGCTTGAGTGCTCTTGCTTTAGAATAGACTAACACCAATATTTTGAGGTCTGTAGTGGTTTTGGATTTTATATGTCTTAAAGGCAAATATCAAAAGATATGGATCTTTGCATAGGAAGATAAAGGACTGTGTTACCCTGTAAACTCTCAGTGTTCATTAGCTGTTTTTTTTTAAAAAAAGAATAGAAATGAATCTATAATAATGCATACATGTGTGGGTGTATATATTATATGTATGTACCTGCATTATCCTAAGAAGTTCAAAGTCATTAGGTTCTTGGAATTTACATTAATTCTAAACGAGAAGACTATTGAATTTTTTTAAAGTCATCTTCATTTGATTGCTTACAAAACTCAGGGAATTAAGAAACAAGCATTTGGTGTTAAATATGATGAAATACTGGCTTATTTCATCAAGAGCTGGATTAAAAAAGATGAAATCTGGGCAGTTTAATGGTAACAGAAAGCTACCCTCATGTGGGCAATGCTGGCTTATTTGAAAAGCCCATAAAGGGTTTCTACATGGACCATACAAAAGGGATACTTTCTCTTTAATAGCCATCTGTACAGGAGAGATGAGAAGTGGGCCAGGTCATCTCTCCTCAGCTGTCATGATATTAACGTAGGTAATGGAGCAAGCTCGGCGTTCTGCTGGGTGTTGTTTTTCATAGATGTTCATCGATTTACACAGATAATTCTATTTATTTCTTAGAGTTGGTCCAAGTGAACCACACAGAATAACAAACACCAAAGCATTTCAAATGACTTTATCTTTGTTTGTAACGTAACTTCTGTCTAAAAAATGGTGTCACACCTACTGTGCAGATGGCTGCATGATTTGTAAACCAGCCAAAACATTTAAACAAATGTGTGATCTGGGGATAGATTAAATAAAGGATAAAATGGAGTGTGGACCACAAATTCTAATAATCAGATGATTTTAAGTTGTGTGCAGTGTGGAGTGATGGTCGCAGTGATAGCAGGGAAAGCTTGCCAATGACAGCAAGGTGCCTCATAGATCTCAGGATGGAGCCTGTGGCCTGGTAGGCCTCAGTTTGAGAACCACACATTTGCTGTACAGCTGGCAGCTCTGTATGGGGACATCAGATAAAACTTATGTAAAATGAAGTGTTATTGCTTAGTATGAAATTGTTCAGAGAGGGAATTTGCAGACAGTAACTGAAAACAGAATTCATGGTACCAATGAAGCAGACTGTAAATATGAAGAGGGTTTAATTATCTGCGCAATTTAACAAAAATTCAAGATGTATTCAGAAAGGACATACAGAGGCATGAATAAAACACAACTCCACTGTTTACTGAGTGCAAAGCGGGGCCACAGGAACTTACCAACTTTGTCTGGTCAGAGTTCCTAAAAACAAAGACGATTTAAAGGGAAATAAAAAAGATCTTAATTAACATCTTTTTTTGGAATAAGACAGTTTTCAAGAGCTCATCTTGGTTATTTGGATTCTTATTTCTTAGGCAACTTTTAAAGAAAATCTTTGAGCCTATCTCTTAATTTCAGTGTTGAGCTAGTAAAAGACAAATCAGGATGTTTATCCTTGTTTTGTGTTTTAGCCTGCATGTAGCAGCTTTGATTTTCAAGAGTGAAAAATGCTGGCAGTTAGTGGAGTGTCTAATTTACAGGCTCCTAAGATAGCCTCTTAGACATTTCTTGCGGTGTTGATTTTCTGTGAGACTGAGGGTTCTGCCTGAGCCCACAGACGGACTGAAGCTTCAGTTTCTCGTTATTTTTTAGAACACACTGCTCTTAAAGAGGCCGCAGAAGACTGTGGCTGAAGCAGAATGACTGGATGCCAGCCTTTCTTCCTAGGCTCCATACAGACACGGGGAAGAAAGTCTGTGCCAGATGGATAATTCCGTCTGACTGTCAGAGATACAATGGCGGGGCTGCTGGCTCTCATTTTGTCTTCACCTTTGACTCGCTGTAGGATATGCCACGAGGGTATCTGTTTTACACTCACTGTTTGTTGTACTATCAGATGTGGATATCTTTGTGAATGAAGTTTGCAAAACATGTCTGAGTGGAGGGCGTGGAAAGTCATCAGCGATAGATGAAAAAGGACAGATCCCTGCATGCACACACTTGTTCATATACACGTATGCATTGTCATCTATTTTTTTTACAGGATCGGTTCAGATACATTAAAAGAAAAGGTCTCTCATGACCTATTTCCATAGGTTATTTCCTAGTTTCGGGGCCATTAATAGCAGTAAACAAAGGAAAGGGAGCCAATATGGAGAGTGGGTGTCGAACTTCAGCTGCTCATATTGTTGCATTTGGTGAGCTGATGGGGTTTCCTAGGTCACCTTTAGAATTATGCCTATGACAGCAGTAGCTACCTGCCAAGATTGCAAGGTATCTCACAGCTCTCAGGATGGCGCCTGTGGCCCGGTAGGCCTCAGTTGGAGGGGTACACATTTGCTGTACAGCTGGCAGCTCTGTATGGGGCAGCCGTGTGGGCTGTTAGGGAGCTGGAAAGGAGACAAGCATGAAATTTCTTCTAACCCCAACTCTGTTTTTCTGTACTGTTGGCTGCTTCTCAGTTCCTTGACAAAAAAACCAATCAGGCACCCTTTAATCCGCCTGTGATTACCACTGGTATAAAAAGAGAAGCATAATGAGGAAAAATGCCTCGTTTTGTTGCCTTCAAAAGCCAACAAATTGGAGTTAACTTGACAGGAAGTGGCTTAATAATTAGATTATTTATTTATTCCTGACACATATCCCCCTGTTACTAGTCTCAGGAGACCCTGTAGATGGTACGATTTTCAAGCTGCCATTACTTCGCTGTCTTCTGTGAACAAAGAAGCTACTGTCTATCAGTCAATTAAATGCACTCTTTAAGCAGAGGCTGCGAAGTCCTCAATGGAGGGAGCCCTGGGACATTGTGGCTGATGATTCCTTTCTCTGTACTGTACATCACACTCTCAACTACAGTCCCCACAGAGATGGAATAAAGTCATGCATTAAAATATCACTTGTTGATTTGTTTGCTAATGAAGAGCCATTGAAATGTTTGTGTATTTCTATGGCAAAATTGTTGATAAAAGGGCCTACTTGCCTGCATATCTTAGTTCATCTGCCGTGAGTGCTTATTTAAGAATTATTAAAATTAAAGTCAACAAATAAGTGAATAAAAAAAAACAAAACAGCCCTGACATAACAGGAGTTTTCTTACTATTTTCATCAGATTAAGTAAATAAAGGCAGGTAAAATAGAGAGATAGTGTCGTTTCAATCTCTTGCTTACATTGTATTAATCCAAACAATTTGTTTCCGCTGACATAAAAACTTCAAGTCTTTTCCAGAGTATCTCAAAGCTATACCTTTTAAGTATTGAAAGATACTAGAACCCATTTGTGAGAATAATGTACTTAGAAATTTTTTTTTTCTTTAAGATGAATGGCATTTTTTAGCCGTTTCTCTGACTCAGTGAATATGCACAGAAGTTTTTCTTGGGGACTTTTACAACCAAGCTAATAAAACACCTGTGATATATCAGACACAACGTCACAGCCACGTGGATTGTGTAGACATGACTTTCCTTCTCTGTATATTCCTTTTCCTGTTTTTGTTTTGTTTTGTTTTTTATTTAGCATTACTTTATTTCCATCTAAGTGGTGGTGACTTTTCAATCACCACTTAGTCAAGGTCTTTACCCTTGAATATATTCTTCAGCTTCTTACTGCTTACTGTTTACTATGTACAAAGCATGTCTTTGTTGGACTTCTTTGGCTCCCATTAATTGGTTTTGTATCTTAAGAGTACATGTGTTGTTAGGTTGGGGGTCTAGAGGTCTAGGCTGAAAAACTCCCGTAATATTATGACAGTGTTCTGGCTCTGCTATTTAAAGGGATAAATTTGGAATTTAAACAAAGGCCACTGAATATTGAAAAGTGTCCCCTTTTCTTCCCATCAGACTTTGTAAAAAACAAAAAAAAAAGACAAAAACAGTAATCAAGGGGTTACCTCTGGTTTTCATGGTTACTTGACAATAAGCTGTAAAGAATTAATTTAAGCCATCGTCAAATGACCATATTCCTTATTTCTACCCAGTTATTCCAAGTCATTTTGTTAGAAATAGCTTAGGTACTCGGAGGTGTTCTATAATAGAAAATGAATTTGAAACCCTTTCATTAATTGGTGATTAATATATTTCAGGATTAGTTTAAGCAGGGCCCTACCTCCTGCCCAGTCAAGTATGTTCTGGTTAATATCCAATTATCTGCACCTTCGTAGTTATTATGTCTTAATATTTCGGATATGATAACCCAGAAACTTGAGAGTCATGCTAATGAGGAGCATAGAGCGAGAATTAACCAATGACATACTCAGTGATCCTTGGTGAAGAAAGAATCTCTTTTTACCCCTTAGCACATTGCTTCAGCGTCTTCCGGGCTCTGAATGAAAAGTAAGAACTACAGCTATAGCAAGAGAAAATCAGAAAATTAATCATTGTCTCTTTCCAATCCTACTTGTCTGAATGTTCAGTGTTCAAGTTCACCTAAAAGCATGAATGGGTCATTTTCTGGAGAAAAAGAATATGAAGCCGAGAGAGCCGGTGTATGTTTTCCAGACCGGAAACATCATCCTCTTCATCTTTTCCTTTTGACAAAGGCACAAGTTGTCACCTCTTCAAAGGATGTTTTAACTCAGATTATTTGATGTGCCTTTAATATTTCACTAAGGAAACACTTTTTCCTGCTACCTTTTATCCTCTTTCCCCCTAAGTGTATCACCACGCTATATACACATATTACACTTTTCTATGGAATCTGTTTCACAGGTAATTTCACTGGTGAGCAGACTGACGTGGCTCCCGTGGTGCTGTCTGCTAGGGTGCCGTGTGCTGCTTCCAACCACATAGGTTTCAGTAGTGCACTTTGTACATTACCCCTTTATATGCTGTATTGTAATGAAGCAACATCAGTAAATTGCAGTGAAGGGTGATTGTTGCACAGGGATGACAACTACACCTCGGGGTCCATTTGCGCCAGATTATTCTTTTTATTGTTATTATTACTTCCCATCTTCTTTCCTCTCTTGCTGCCGAACTTGCTGTTGGCCACCGGTGCACCACCGAGGGAATCTTGAGGAACATTGCAGGCGTCATTTTTTTTTCTCTTAGGCATGTACCAATCACCGTTCTGTTCCAAACCCAGATATCCTGGTGGCTCTGTGGGTTTGACTGATGCTACTTTACTCTGTTGACTTCGTTTCTAATGTTCTTCATCTTCATCTTCTGAAAAGAACACATTTATCAGTAATAAAAGTGGACTGATTTCAAACACTTCGTGTAGATGGTATAAATCTATAGTCAGGATGGTCACCTTGATGTGTCCCTTCCCCACAAAAAAGGGTTAATAATTTACAAAAAGGACTTCGATGGGATTACTGTTTAAGGAAAATATTTGTATTTTCAATATCTTCTTGGGTTTCATTAAAACATAGATAAAGTCATTAGGAATAGTGTATCTATTAGTAGTTTCTCTTTCCAAAATAGCCAATTTCCTGCCCCCAACCAACTTCTGTCACCCAATAACTAATAAAAAATAGTGTGGATTTAAGGCAGAGACCTTCTGTTCTTATTGAACAGAATTATGAGCAAGGTTTTAGCCTAGGGATAATTATGTATATGTGAATTTTGGTGACTGTTAATCCTTTTGTTGTCATAATTTTAGTACCTGTGTCCACTTGTTTTTCCAAATTGTTAGTGCTGCTGTTATTCGTTTTTATTTTTCTAAGACTGGGCTACTGTGTAGCATTCAAAGTAAAATCTAGAATTAGAGCTGACACACCTTCAATTGAACTATCAAGTCCTTTAAAACTGCTTGGCCAGTGACGCCAGTCCCACGCTATTTGACCGTATACACTTCCGATTGTGGGCCAAAGAACATTGATTTTTAGCTGTCATTTCTAGTGCACATACTGTAGAATTGAAATTTAAACCTTAATCCACCCAGTAATACAATTAATTTTTAATGTGCAGTAATACTAATTGAAATAGCCTGAATTTAGTAAGACACCACAAGACATTTTCAAAAGCAAGAGTCTCCACTGAGAACTGAGAGGACAGATAATCATTGTTACAGTGTTTACAGGATAAATGCTCACTCTACAGGACTCTAGTGGACAGGGAGTTTCCTTTAAATTAGACCATCATATATATATATATATATATATATATATATATATATATATATATATATATATATACACACACATATATATCTTTGTGAATAGAAAGATCTTTTCAGAGGGAATTTCTCCTTACTACCCACTGAAATAGGGTAAACATTTTCCGATTAACTTTTCTTTTAAAAGCATAGTTTTAGTTAAAAATATCTTAACATAGTATATGCAAAGATTATATTAACCTATTTTTAAAAAAGCAATTATGAATAGTTGCAAATGAAGTCACCTGGCAACAATGTCATGTTCAAAAACACCAGTCTCAATGGGTAATCTCATTGTATGATGTGTATTTGAGATACTGTTTCCAGATGTGAGAAATGCATGTGCTTTCTAAGCTGTCCGTAAATCAATTGCCTTGTTTAGTTGTATGTGTATATACCTGTGAACCAATAACACATCCTACTTTTATGTCAAACTGTGTTCCTTTAGCTTGCATATGATTTCAAAATGGCCTTTTAAATGTTTTGTGAGGGTTTTTTGTTTTTTGTGTGTGTGGTTTTTTTTGCCCAGCCAGAGTAAAGCAAATTTTGCACTGTAAAACCAAATAGGTTTCCAGTCATTTCTGCACTAAAAAGGCTTTCTAACCACATTTATCTGCTAGTAAATGAGGACTTTTTAAAATGCATCAGTTCTACTGATGAATGGGCTCGCGGAGTGTTCAAAATGAGCACCAGCATTAAGTTTAAAAAAAAAGGCAAGCACTGTATATCATGCTTTCATGGCTCTCGCATTATAGTATTTAATAAGCCAATAGTGCTGTTAAATATTTAGTAAAGGTTCCCTCATAACCCTGCCATCTATTCAAATGAGATTTGAAGACATTTTTGCAGCACATAAGTAAAAATGATGGTAGAGAACTTGAAACAGTCGTAGCGTGGCATATTTTCTAAATGAAGTGTGGGGTAATGTGGTACAGATGAGTTCAGCAGATTCACACCTATAAAAATCCCTAAATCAATTCACACTCTTTGGATTAAGGGTCCAAGCTGGCTTTCATTTTGTCACTGTTAAATCAAAGTGCTGTTGGGATTATTTACAGAGAGTACTAAAGTGACAGTATAGCATGTTTTTTGTTTGTTTGTTTTTTAAAAATAAGATCTTACATTGTGATAATGTTAAGCTGTCCTAGTATCAGGTGGGCTTTATAATAGACATGTTTTGTTTCTCACTGAATAGAGGGAGAGGAAAAAGGAGATGAGGGAAAATCAATTTATAGTCCATTCAGAACGTATTATCAAATCCAATTGGAGTGAAGTAAGTTAAATCTTTTCAGTATCTAGTTTTGGGTATGCTATGGCAAATACTGAATTATATAGTTGTACACACTGATCTGATACATAAATAGATCATCTTTATCACGTTTTTCATGTAATATTTGATGGTCATTATCCAAATAACAATAATTGCTCTTTAATCTGGAATGAAAATTGGTTTTCAGGATCCTTATGCGAAATGTTACTAGTACATATGATGCTGACATCATTAATGTCATCATGTTGGTAGATTAGAATTCACATTTAAACCTTTCAGTGCTGAATGTGTTACTCATTTTGAAGGTGTAAAGATAAAGGCTAGTAGCTTGTTCAGATTTGTCTGTGATGTGTTTGGAGCCTATTTACTCGATTCTAATTTTGATCCTGTTTTATATGCAGTCAGTGACCACAGTATTCTTTCAAACTGCACAGAGACACCTCTCATCTGTAAAACACGGTTACTGATCTTATTTGCTATTTATGTTCTCATAAGAAGAAACATAGGATTCGTATGATCAGGAAAAATACATTTTGTTTTGAAATTCTGTATATCACAAATATGTTCGCATTGAGAATTTCATAATGAAGAAGGGATAAAGGAGATTGCCTTAGGTGTACCCGAAGCAGAAGGGAAGGGCAGTGGTACAGGGTTCACATATAGGTGTGTTAATATGCAATGCTTGATGTATGTTGACCTCAGGTTACAAGAGTAGAAAATCCCATTTTCCAGCTTGTTTCAAATGTAGTAAAAATGCTGCTTCAGTTGCTTTATGCTACTCGCATTGGGAAAGGTGCTTATACTGTGATAATTATCATCAAGGAATATTAATGCGTTCAGCATTTGTAACCCAAAACTCATTAGAGCTTACGCTGTGCATCATCTGTGAAGAGAGAACTTGGCCAGGATTCGCTCTTCACAGGGGTGGCCTCCTGCTTGCTGCGGACTGGTCAGACTACTGCAAGAGGTCACTTAGGCTATTTTTGAAAGCTGAAGTTTTGCAATTTTTGAATCTCTACCTTCTGTCTAAAGAGCTTATCATTCTTGCCTCAAAATGTCCTCCTTCTAATTGAATGCATACTGAAGAGCAAATAATAGTAGTAGTAGTAATAATAATAATAATAATAATAATAATAATAATAAATAAGAAGTAACTGTTTCTTGTTATATAAAGTCCAAGAGGGTCGGCACATGTATTCCATACCAAGATAACTGAAGTATTGGTGTATTTTCTTCTGTCATTGAGCAAAGGGATTCATTTACACCAGTTTCCTTAATGCAGGTACCCTTGGGTTTCAGATAGAAATGCCCCCACTGGGGCTCCACTTCATAGCCCTCTGGCTGGAAATTGTGTAAATAAGACTGCAGGGTCAACCTTCCCTTTTCGGCAGCCGTGTCCTTAATTAGTCTGTGACAGTCTTTCACATGAGCCTGCACTGTTCCTGGGATAATGCCTCACACAGCTAAGACATCTATCTGAGACACAGATAGATATTTTTGTATGTTTGTTTAAAATCATTCCCTGGGGGAATATTGACATGATGGGAAGGAGAATCTCTGGGTGTGTCCCAAATCTTATAACTTCATCTGATCAAAATATCTGGTTAGGCAGCTCCGTTATAAATCAGAAGTGGTTAGTTTTACAAGAATATTGTGTCTTCACCTGAGGTGGGTAGTTGTTGAAAAGGAGCTGTGTGCTTGTGATATTTTTGTGTGATTAAATCCCATTATTTTTCTCCAACTGATGCATTGCTTGTCTTTTCCCATAAGTAACATTGCTCCGTGCTGCATGTTATAGTTTGTGTTAGGCCAGGCAGAGAGCACTAATACTCAGTTCTGTCAGGCTATCTGGCTTTGCAGGACTGCTGTGTTTCTGAGGTCAAATTGTGGACCTGGCCTTGCTCCTGGGAGGACTAGAAAAATATGTTTCATAACTTCCCATCGACGTACGCGAGGTGTAAGAAGGAAAACGATGAAGCTCATAGGCTCGGCTTAGATGAACTGTGAGGTTGGAATTCATCAAGCAGGAAAGCTTACTGTTGTTTAGGAAGCTTCCTTACTGCGAGGGGTTGGGTGCCTAGTAGGTCATAGCTGACGGCCTTGAGGAACAGGGTAATCATTCAAATAGCCCAGCAGGCACAGACACACAAGTTGATAATCTGGAGTCAACTTGCTGCAATAGAAACTTTCTTACCTGTTAAAGTCACTTACATGAAGGAATAATGGTAGACTGAGTACCCCAGATTCATTGTCGATACTGTAGGCTTGTTCCACTGGAAGCAATTTGCTTATTTTGTTTTCGTTTGTTCTGTTTTTTTATGAATGGGACAGAACCTTTATTTTATGCAGTGGAACACTAATGCCATAAAATGGATGAGTGTCCTGAAACAGAGACCTAGTCTCAAGAGTTTGGGGCTGAAACGCTGACAGTACAGTTGAGAGTTACGATGGTGGCGCGTCTTCTGTGAGGAAGTAAACTTAATAATCTTTATGAATTTTGAGTAACTCATAACTCCACTTTCTCACCAAAAGAAGCATTATGAAAAGATTGCTTCTAAATCCTTCAGACGTTCTCTGTACTTGTGATAGATGCCATCCTCTTTACCTGGAGGCGACGGAAATGAATGTGTTTTTTGCAAGAGATAAAAGTGTACACTTTACAAGGAGCAAACTGCATTTTCATGTTGAAGCTCACTCTTTGCACTCAATGTGGTGAGATCCAAATGTGAAGAATGGCCTCTGACGTTATTTCTGTGTGTCCTGCGTCGGTCGTAGGGATTGCTGCATCCTTACGCTGAAGTGCACCATCACATGGGATAAGTGTGACTTTGAAAATCTGGAAATAGCGTAAGGTTGCATTTTATGCCCAGGCTGCTTTGATAACTATAACTTTTCTAATTATCGAAAAAGTTGAATTTTTCTTATCGTGTTTCCCTAAAAATAAGACCTAGCTGGACAATCAGTTCTAATATGTCTTTTGGAGCAAAAATTAATATAAGACCAGGTATTATTTTACTATAAGACCTGGTATAATATAATATAATGTAATGTAATGTAATATAATATAATATAATATAAATGATATAATACCGTGTCTTATATTAATTTTTGCTCCAAAAGATGCCTTAGAGCTGATTGTCCAGCTAGGTCTTATTTTTGGGGAAACACGGTAGTAATGATATATTTATTCAAATTGTGTGTATGTGTCTTTTAAAACAAATTGTCGTCTTCCAAGGGTTACGGGTTTGTTTAGAGACACACACACACACACACACAAAGAAAATGTTTTAATTTTTAAATGAAAAGGTCATTTTAACTTTAAGTGTGTATTACCTAATCTATATCTTGAACTATCACGCTATGTTATAAAGTAAAATTTAAAGTACATTCATTTCAGAGGTCTTAAATTATAGGGCTGATTTCTGAATTCTGATTCAGAGTTTGTCAGTAATAGTGGTTTTCTAATTTTTTAATGGCCTTTCTTTAAAAGACAGTTTTGTAGTCTTTTTGTTGACTTAAGTCTATGTGTGTATGTATGTGTACACGTGCACACGTCTGTGCAGACACAT
>NC_138063.1:39258752-39266252 GCF_964194185.1 Rhinolophus hipposideros
CCGCAGTTAGTCACCCTGAGCAGCTGCTAGGAAGCTGCAGAGTGCGCATGCTCTTCCAAGCCCTCCAAAGGCTGCCCGCACCAATCCAAACACTTACTTTCTCCCCCACCAACCCTCTCAAAATAAGTGGCAGTTCTTTATTTATACTAGCTTGAGTCTTGAGTCCCCTTATGAGTAGAGACGAATGTTCATGTGGAATGGAGTGATATAATGTGTAATGATTTTTTGATATGAATTTCCACTCCCTGGAGACAATAGCAGCCTCACTGTAGCCACCTGACCAGGGTGGAGAGATATAAAAAGCTAATATGTTATCTCTGCAGTAGTTTCCGAGTTCCTTTTTCTCATGGGGGAACTGTCACAGAGAAGTGTTAATCCCAAAAATGTCATCTGATGTTTGCTTAGAAAATAATTGATAATCTGATTTCCTCGTTTTCTGAAATTCTAGAGAGGTATACATACAGGTTAGCATATGTATTTTAAACTTATTGTGCAACATGGTCATGTTTCTCTCTGTCTCTCTCTCTCTCTCTCTCTCTCTCTCTCTCTCTCTGTCTCTCTGTCTCTCTGTCTCTCTCTCTCTCTCTCTCTCTCTCTCTCTCTCTGTCTCTCTCTCACACACACACACACACACACACACAGTCAAATTTATATGATTGCTTCCAAAACATAAAACTGAAAAATTTCTAAATGTTAACTCTAGAGTTAATTAGTTCTCTGTAATTTCATTCTTTCAGAAAACATACCTTTTGCTAGATAAAATGAAAGCAATGAATCTTAGACAGTACTGTGAGAGTAATGGTATTATACAGAGTATTATCACTGAAGTAAGGAAATAAAGAAGAAAAGAAATATTGAATTATATTTAAAAATTGGCTTAATAATATGACAAAATATTTCCAGTGTTTGAAGTGGATGTACTTATGTTAAAGACATACGCTTTAAAATGACTGATTTTTTTCTTATTATTTCTTTTCGTTTCTTCCTTAATACTGTCGAATAACTTCCTTTCATATTTCTCCCATTCTGTTTTATCTCTTGTTTCTACCTCCAGCCAACTTTCAATTATCTCAACTCCTGCTAGTAAGCATGTATAATCTAAAACACTTCACACAAATGGTATTTATAAAAAACACCCACATATTGTCATATACTAAAACTATATGTATTGTTCCTCCAGCCCAAAGTGGAATGGCTCTAGGAATGGTTGCTCTAAGATGGTCAGGTAACAAGGAAACCTTTTCGCAGAGTTCACTCCTTAGCAGAAAGAGGCTTTGGGAATGGTTGGCTGCGAAGGAATTTAGCAGGGATTGGAGAGAGATCAGCTTGGGAAAGAATGCGTGATGAGGAAAAGGTGTCCAGGTCAGAGGTATTATGCACAGTTCAAATAACATGTGAAGATAATCAGGAAGTGACTGCATACCGGCCTCCTTAGGGGCTCATCAAACCAGCACCTATCCCCTGATTAACCTATGAGTTCCATCAGCCATGTAAATTAGCACAGGCCCACTAGCCCTGGGCCTGGAAGAAATCAAGCTGTGGGAATGTACATATTTTAATAAAAATTGAATATACGTCCCACAGCATCACTCTAGGACTCACTCAGGTTTATCATTCTTGCTGGCATCTAATGCATTATTGCTAAGTTACTGAATCTGGTAAATTCAGGAAAGAGTACAGAATATTTTGTGACAAGATTTTTGTAAAAACCCACTTGCGTCCTTCAGCTACATGGTAGAAAAAAGATGTAAGTAAAAAGCACCACGCGGCTTGCGTTCCTTGGGATTTTTTTTCACACGACTTTGACAGGAGATCTGCTTAATAGTGGTGAATTTTATAGTAAGGGTGTATATTGCATGCTGCATCCGTGAGTAAGCTTCATAATTCATGTCCCAAACTTTGTTTGGATGACTGCGCAACCCAGAAAAGATAGCTGAGACTTTAGGGAAGATTTAGGAGTAAACAGGATACTCTCCTACCAGCAATGGAAATGGAGGTAAAGGAACTCTCTTTCCATTTATATTTGAAATTTTTGTTTAGCACGTCTGTTTCCTAGACATTCTGTTTCATGTCTTATCTACTCTAAAACGCATTTAGTAATCTCTATCACCACAGTACCTGGGTGCTTAGGTACTAAAAAGTGCTCTAAGAATGCAATTTGAAGACTGATAAATCAGGTCTGTTTAGCTCAGGGGAAAGAAAAGCTAAGTGGGGATTTAGTAGAAGAGAATAATATTCGTAAAAGGAAATCAGTTTGATGCCAGTAAGCTTTTTGAAGCAGAAACTAATTTGAAAGCATAGAGGTCATGACTGAAATGGAGGACTGGACGCGACTATCACATTTTAGCAATTTGAAAGGAAGTTTCTTTAAACAAGGTAGATGGAATACAGAATAGCTTGCCAAAGTCAGCAGTGGAAATAGGCTCAAGGAGCTAGATGAGTTTTTGGAAAGTAGGGACTAGTGGGGTAGAGCCACAAGCAGCATTTTAGAAGCTAATCCTAGGAGTCTCAACAAATGTATTTGTTGAGTGTCCGTTATAATTTCAGGCCTTCGTTGGTATGTGGTTTTCCCGTCAAACTTCAGAAGTTCTAGTAAATCTACATTCTTGCTCTCTAACTTTGACTTTTAATACCAAGAAGCAATGAATAATCTTTCCTATTAAATTAGATATGCATGGACCCTTCACCTCGCGCCCCCCCCCCCAAAAATAAAAGAAATGCAGGAATCATATGATATGGTATATCATGGCATATCAACTTTTGTGCTGTAATACTTGAGGGGAAATAACACTATTTATTACAGGGAGACAAATTATAGTTTTTGTTTCATGTGGAAAGTTTAGGGGTGGCAGCTTGACAGTGAATTCCATCAAAATCTACCCTGCCAGGATGCCAACATTGTTCTTCATTCATTTTAGTGTAAGGTTTAATTATTTGCTGATTTTTAATACCAGTCAGTCATTCTTAGCATCATTGAATTAACTCTGAACCCTATATCAGTAAAGAGCCTTATGTTGCTCCATTTTATTATAACACTACAATACAAATTCAAATTGCGTCTGTTAAGATTATGTTGTATATTTAGATTTCAGGAGACAGAAACACAATATTCTCATGAATATAACAGTTGGAGCCAATAACCTGTAACCAATTGCGTACTTTTCTATTGCAATATCTGAACTATAAGGATTACGTTTTGGAAAAGATTATAAATCTGTCACCACTAATCTAATCTTTACAGTGGCTTTGTAACCAGTTAAGACTAAAAATCATTACTTCTCTCGCTCTGATTTTAATCATAACACATATTTGATATTTCATAACTTTCTTTTGTTCCATCAGCACGTGTATTATAAAGTGTACAACATTAATAAATAGAGGCATAATGAATGTGACTAATTGATTTTGGCAGTCAAAGACTGGCACACGTTTTATACAATAGGGAATCCATTCAAAGAAGCTTAACTGCTATTGAGAGCAAGTCTTCGACGCAGTAATGGTTTCTAATTTGGATTCTGTGTGAGGTGAGCAGAACGCAGTTATTCATAGTAGTTCACTACTTTTTGTGCATGTGTTTTGCTTTGTTTGTAACACTCATTTATCAGATTCTCGTTCCCTTAATTAAATTTTACACACACACACAGACACATATATGTAGAGAGAGAGATTGATTTTATATGGAGAGAGATACTATATACGTGTGTGTGAATTTTGCAGCCCATTATGAATACAGTTTTCGTACGTTGCCCATATGTCAAAATGAGAGATATAGGATATGAACAAGACGTCATAGCCCTTCCCTCTCCCCGTTTTGGTCTAATCTAGTGATATTTTCTTGCCACTGACTTTGTAGTATTGCAATCAGATTGTGTCCCCCAAAATATCCGCTGAAAGCAACTGACTTATTTGGAGACAGAACAAGTTTATTAACTTCTAAGCACAAATGCCAAAATACAGTACATGTTGGTGAAAAATTAATTCCTTGAAACTCCAAGGGAAAAATACACCTAAATTGTATAATCATTCTTACCTTTAAAAATGGGAATGGCCTTCAAAACTAATTTTACCTCCTTTCTAAAATCTTTGAACACTAAATTATATTACACGGCTGCGATTTAATAGTGGACATGAGATCAAATTGGGTGTCACTGAAGCATTAATCAACCAAGTGTCATTACAAGTAGTTAACAACTCATGTGTTAAGCTTTGTCATTCGAAACCAGAGATAGCGTGTACCAACAGGCTCATCACTTACTGGAGTCAAAACTGATTTAGAAGAGATAAAGAATGACTGCTGTTAAGGGTTTATAAGAACTAAAATTTACATTAAAAATAACGTTTTGCTTTGCTGTCTGGCACCACCGATGGATGAAGATGTTGTTGTATTTGACTGCAATTAGGAAAAACTCTAATGGGAAGTCAGTCATTTCCAGGCACAGTGCAATTGATTTTCCACCAATCAGAATAGGGAATGAGATACTCTAAGTCTATTATTATTAAATTATTTATGAAGTCATATTAAATCTGGTCATTAGTTCTGGCATTTCAGGTTAGTGAAGATTTTCCAATCACTGGGATGACAGGAGCTAGAAAGAGTAGTTTGTGACCTGAGCATCGAATGCCACCTTTCATGTGATTAAATGAGAAAGTGAGTTTTCTTTAAAACAAAACAAAACAAAAAACACTTCTATTAACTTCTGAAATCACTTCTGTTAACATTGCATCTTAACTGAGGTTTTGCTAATCCTACTGACTGTGAACTCTCGTTAGCTTTTGGAATAAGAATAATGTGTATTGGGAAAGATTATGCCCTAAATCAGTGTTTATTGTATCATTAATGAAACAGTAGGTAGTGACGTATTTTAAGTTTCTTTCAGAAAAGCCCTAATAAGATGCAAATTGGTTTTATGATTGCGATCTAACTGACTCATACACACTGAGGGAATACAATGAAGATTTATAAGGACTTTATTAATAGATTGAGATTAGGCTTGGGATCTCTGACTCGGCCTTTTAAAACTGCTAACCCAGTTACCTTAAACACAGTCCAACTCTCTCCACTCTGTGCTCCCCATCCTCACTTCAGTACCCTGAAAGCAACTTTAAGGCAATTGCTTTTCAAGAGTCATAAAAACTGTAGATTCTAATTTATTTAAAATAATGAGAGATGCCAATTTTACAATCTGAGATGAGTTCTTTGACTTCCGGCATTTGGGTTTTCTTATTTATAAAATAAAGGGACTGGATTTGATCATTTCAAACTGGTTTTTAGTATAATCTTATACTTTTATAAAGAATTGCAAAAGGATCTCATATAAAAGCTGTTTGCTTTGCACCTGAAACCGATCTTTTCGTCAATAATTTGAAATTCTGGACTAGGTGAGGAGGTCTGCAGCCCTTTGACAAGCTTTACCCCTTATTAGCTGTCCACCCTCAGCAAATCACTTCTGAGTCAGTTGTTTTACGTATAAAATGTGGATTGAAAATACCAGTCCTGGGCACATTTGCACAAATGTCATGGAGATCAATTGAGAAGATGCTCAAGTGATGTAAAAAGTGTGAAGCAGTAGGGCAATGGAAGCTGCCCCCCAAAAAATGTGTGTTTGTTTCAACCACCCCAGGCTACACAGGCATCAGTGAGGCTAAATGTAAGACAACTTTACGTTACAGGAATAGTTGGCCGGTTAAAGGTGAAGCCCAAACGACCTCCAGAAGGAAAGCAAAGTACATAGCCTGTTCATGAGATGATAACACAGTGTGAAGAACATTTAGGAGGGACCATGATGGAAGTGGTTACCTGTTACATTTACTCTTTCTGTCCCTCACACAATATAAAATCTGTATGTGTAACTATAGAGATTTTACACACCCACACACACCCACACACACACACCGATGAGGGTAGGACCGAGTGGTCCAGGTTGTGTGATGAGCCTTCCTTGTAAACTGCAATAGACAGGAGAAAGATGAGCCTGAAGTCTCAGCTTGTGCGCACTTGGTGTTGGTGGGTCACAGTGATGTAGTCGCAGGATGGTGATGTGTCCAGGGTACCTCATGTGCCTGGAGGATATCTCAGAGTAATTGGCTTGGTGCTCCTGTGAGGGGTCTTAGTGTTGGGCATGTGTTCATATTGTGTTTAACTGTGGCTCATGCTGTTTAGTTTCTTGGGCAGGTTTCAACAATTTCCTTTTGGAGATAATTTTATAGATATTTAACTCTCTTCTCCTCTCCTTCCCCTAGATTTAAAATCAAGGTTTTGCTGTTGTCTATTGTGGACTGCTTTTTGTTGGGAAGTCTGTGCCTCTCCTGGTATGTGTTTGGGACCGGGTGCACACTACACCTTTTCAGTTCCACAGGGATGGGACCAGATGGAAGAATTTGATTATCTAGCAGTAGAGGACCAACTGTTCAGTTGGATACAGAACCGGGAGAAAAGGGTTGAAGAGATCTAAAATGGCTGTCGTATGTGGAGCCAACAGTTTCCGAAGGGAACCAGGCAGGCACTGAGGTGTAGTAATGCAGAATCTCTTCCAAGTACCAGCTGGGGCTTTCAGGAGCCGCTATCCCCACAGCAGACACTCAGCAGGCTCCAAGCAGCTTGACTTTACCATATGTGGAACTTTTTATTCTCCACCTCGCTCCCTAGAGGGATGGGCCACAGGGACACGAGAGGCAGGTGAATTGCTCTTAATGCAGAGCACTAAATCACTGGGTTAACATGAGAAGCCTGGAGAGAGGAAATGGATCTGCAGAAGACTGACTCGGAGTCTCTTAACCTTGGAGCTATTCTGAGCACCAAAAAAGATGCCGCATAATGTTTCATTAGGCTTTCACCTTGTGCATGCCCTCTTTTATGCAAGTGACCTTTTCATCCTTGTACATATTTTTTAAATGCTCTTAAAAGCCATTCAATACTTCAGAATGCTAACTGTACATTTTTTATTCACACAGAATCATACCTTTAAAGTAATGAGGGAGCCGAACAGCACTGCAGTCTGTGATTTGTGGGAATTTCTTGCTTTCTCTCCGTTCAGACACCCCAGTTTGACAGATGGGGCACAAAGCCACAGAGCGATCCATAACTCCAGTTTGTATCATAAATTTTTAGTCCCTCCTCCTCCACCAAATGCCTGCTTAATGGTAGCTAGAATCCTCAGGCAACAATGTTGGTATGATTTGGTATAATTTAAGACATTTCTTCCTATGGTCTTAGAAAACCATTTTTACAATAAAAAGACCAGGAAGGGCTGATAAGATTGACAATTAACAAGTACCCGCCTGTGTCCAAAAATGAAGAAAATATAAATTCACTCAATCTGATGCTTTTTCAAAAATTTGATCAGGTAAGTTTTATGAATGTCCAGTATGATTTCCAATTTGATGGGATTTATTTTATTCATAAAATGCTTCTGTCATTTTGGATCATGTTACCTTTAGAACTAGTACATCTATGTGCCCTGAAACATTCAGCCTATTATTGCAGAAGTACTTAAGCAGAAG